>NW_008602440.1:17751-23967 GCF_000691845.1 Merops nubicus | reverse complement strand
AAAATACTCCGAGAAAATACGCTTTTTGATAAATTTCAGCATCTTAAAAGGCATGCCTGGCTCTCCAGGAGCTCCCAGGAGGCAGGCTGGAGTGTCCATGCCCTGCTCCTCCTGCCCTTCTCAAGTGCTTGTTCTTATTCGAGTGGTGAGGAGGGGGGTTAGGGAACACACCCAGAATAGTGGCTCTTTGAGTACAAAATCAAGAGGAAAGCGTCAAAGAAAGCCTGGTGGTGTTTTTAATGTAAATAAGGAAGTACTATCTCCTTTCCAGAAGAAAAAAAAAAAAAAAAAAAAGTAGATAAAAACCTCTATTGCAACCTTATCACAAAAAAGACAGATAAAATTTTAAATTCCATTAACTAATTGAGGAATATCCTTCTGTAGCTGGCATAGACCCAGGCAACGTGAATTTTAGCAGTACTGGTTACAATTACCTCTATTTTTTTTTTTTAACCCCTGAAAGAGAAAGCCATTGCCTGCATGCATTTTAAAAATATATTTTAAAAATTCGGGTGTAGCTCTCAACATTAGCAAAATCACAGCATTTTGGCTGCTAGCTAGGATGGGGGAATGACCACTGCGTTTCATTCCAGCACCAGCAGGCTGCTCTGCTCGTGGTGCTTTCCTATGAACGCCGACTATGGGCCCAGCCTCGAGGAATTGCAAGTCTGCCATGGTGCCACATCTTGTTTCTGGGGAAAATTACTTAAATCTCAGGGCCTTGTTTCGCTCTCAGTGAGTGTATTCTGACAGTCAACACAATTAAACGTTGTGCTGCGAGTCTTCACATCGCCGCGTTTATTCCTTGTGGAATATAGTTCAAAATCTAGCTGTGTTTTCTCTCCCAGAGCTAACACTCCCTACACAGCAGTACATGCAGAGATACCAGTATTGCAGGTTTCTGGGACTTGTCTTTTAGGTTTGCCCGTCCTGCTCTTACGACAAACACTTGCACAGGGAATGAGTGCAATGCCACTGCTCGCATCGCATCCAACTCTGCAAGTTCCAACCTGCTCTTTAGCTTTGGCTTCTCAAGACGAGAGCCTCGCAGTTGCAAACAGTCCCTTGCAGGTTAGGTCGGGCACAGATGAATAGGAGTTAGCACATGTTGGCTGATGGAATGAGTCCTGTTACCTGCAAAGGCTGAGAGCTCCTGCGCCCGAGCTATTATGAAGCTTTTATCGCAGCCCTGGCTGTGTTGTAATCCAGCAAGTGCTTGATCTTTTACCTGCCCAGACACTGGAGGCATTTTTAATTATCTGGGGGTTAATTTGCATAGAAGCTTTTGCTGAAACAATAAATTCGTGCCTCTTATTATGGTGTATGAGTTTCTGTATCAACATTTATATTTGGATAAAACCAAAGGAGCTTCCTACTAGCACTAAAGACAAAGGGGTTGTTTCAGAGCAAGTTCGAGAGTCATCCAGCCCTGAAAACATCCTTCATTTCTTTGCAGGAAAAGTGCAATTGTGACGTGTGGTAGGAAAGCATGGACTCTAATGCTTCTTTTCTATTCAGGGGTGAGGAGGTACAAATGTCTCATCTGATGAAGAGCATGTTTTGCAAGGCTTGACAAATACGACGTTCACCTTGAGCCCATATTGGCATTATCTATGTTTTAAATGTTGGTGAGATTGTTTCTGCAAGTGGTGTTGTAAAACTCCAGTTGAACAGCTAGCTGTTTATTCGTCTTATTAAGGAATTCAGTACTTCAGTTTAGAGGGGGAACTGCTATTTATGGTGGCACATAAAGTGGAAGCAGGGTGAGAGAACGTGCCAGGAGGGGATTTCTCTGCCAGTGCTTGTCCCTTTGCTGCTGTCATGCAGCCTCCCTCGCCCCTCCAGTCTAAGGTGGAGAGGGGAGAAGCTGGATACTGAGAACACACTCAGAGCTGCAGGAAGTCCATGGGCAGAGCAGTGGCGAGCAGAATGGAAGTTTAGGGAGCTCTGCTGTGTTTGTGCTGGCAGCAGTGCTGTAACATGGGAAGCAGTCCCTTCCTCCAAGCAGGGTTGTTCAGCCTCTCCCACCCACCTCACTCCCCTACCAGTTACAGGTGTAATGGAATCACGAGCGTGTTGTTTCCTTTCTGTTTTGCTTTCCAAACACTCTGAAGTGTATATGGTATCTCTTATGTTTCTTTACAGGCTACATGAACTAAATCCTAAATAATCCTGTGGAACAAGTGAATGGTTTCATCTCCGTGTTACAGATAGGAGGTGGAGGCACAGACAAAACAACACTTTGCAGGAAATTGTGGTACAAGCTAGCAGATCTGGATTTTCATCATGACTCCTGACATTTGTCCTTGCCACTGAAATGTTGTCCCCCCTTTCAATGCCATAGGATGTTTTATAATAGGAGGGAAAAATGGTTTTTAGCAGAACTGTTCTACATTAAAAGGAAGCATTTATTTTCATTGATATCAGCTCAGTGAAGGTTTGACCCTGGGCCCACAATGGGAGTTTTATCCTTGACTTTAATGGAAGAACAATCAAGGTCCCGTGATACTACATCCTAAAGAAAGGAAAATACTGTGGTTTGTATGAATAAGATAAATGTCTCATAGTTAGGGTAAGCCACTATATTCCTGCAATAAATGGTTTATTAGATTGATTAAATGTCTTAACTTCACTTCAGCTATTAATCAGTTTTGGCAGCTGTTTATTGCTTCGTATACTTCAAAGTAATGGAGATTATGCCTTAATTATCTCATTGCAGTTCATTCATTGTTTCCTAAATAGTGCCATTACAGCGGTAAATTGCAACAGTAAAACAGTGTCAATACAAAGTTATGGAGTTCCCATTTTATGATGCATTCATAAAGTGAACACAATCTTCTTAAAATGTAGCTGTGATTTCAGCCCAGTGACCTGTTTGATACAGCATAGGAGGTTCTGATGAGAAAACAGGAGAGCGTTAAGTGTGCTGGGACTCTGCTTTCACCAGAGGAAAACATATCCTACTCCCTGTTGGAATCCATGTGCACTTCAGAATTTATTAAGCTCATACTTTCACCAAATGCTGTGAATTCCAAAGATTTTGTGCCTTTGAATACGATGTATTTGTTTCTTTTTGTCTGTGCAAAAAGGAAGGAGGAAACTCCAAGCAGTGCTACCATTTAGAGGTTACATTTGTCATTCCATGGGAGGATAGGAGAGTACCAAATCAATCAGAAGAAAATGGCTGCTTTTAGTATTATCTTCAGATCTGGGAGCAATTCATAAAGTAGCAGTTGCATAACAGTTTCCCTTCTAAGTCACTTTTTCAGTCAACTGTAACTGTACCTAACTTTAACATTATGAGTTGCCTGTTTCAGGCTGAGTTGTTTGGGAGGAATTGGTATTACTGTCAAGCTGAGAAAGATTCATGACACCCTCTTTCAAAAACTGTACCATAAATTATCTCTTTTCTTGCTCCCCAGTAAAGGATTGTTTTGGGGGAAGAAATAACACTTCAAATTTTGGGTTCTTGGGGTTTTTTATTCCCCTTGACTTTTCACTGTGCAGTGTGGGTCCTTAGCTTGTGTTAAATTAGTCCCAAAGAGAAGGTGAATGGGTTCTTTACAATTAACAATTTATCTTCAATCCCTAATTCCTGTAGACTCTTAATCCAGACACTTTGAATAAGGAACCCAAGTGAGATGAGGCCTGATTGTGCCAGATGCTAGACACCCACATGAGAAACGATGCCTGAAAAGCACTCAGCCCACTGCTCAACCCATATAATTAAAATGCCTGGCCATAATTTTGGTGCCGGGTTGAATTCCAGTGGTGACCCCAGCAGGTGAAAGGCTCCACGGAGCTCCTCACCTGCTGACCTACAGGTGACATATCCAGTCCTTCCCACGTGCAGATGATACACCTCTGCAAGAAACACTGCTTTTTTTTAGCAGACAACCAAATCATATCCCAGCATTTTCAACTGGAGAAGTATCCAATTCACTGGGTATTCTGGCTGGATCTTCTGCTTCATATGGTCAAGTTTCAACAGTCTCCTGCTGCCCTGAGGTGCTCATCAACATCTTAGAGCTGGAGGTGAGCTGCCACCAGGATTTAGCTAGCAGAGACTTTTGTTAAGGAAGCTCCCACTTAGTGAAAACCATCTGACTCAAAGCAACTATTTAAATTCTATAGCCTAAATAATTTGGCCTAAACCAGAATAGGGCTTACTCTGAGTCTTTCAAACTGCAGAAGCAATACCACAGGGCCAGAAACAACCATTTATGAGACAACAGCAACTTCAAGTAGCATAATTGCTTGTCTACCTGCAGCCTTAGACCATATCCATGCTGGAACTTTTTGCTCTTGGTCAGAGATGAGAGATGGGAATTCTGTGTCAGCAAGACACTGCAGTGGAGACATGACAACAGTAGGAGGACTTCACTTTTAACTGTTCTTCTCTTTCAGCAGTGGAATGGGACAAAATTTGGCTGTGCCTTTGTCTGGTTACCCATTTTGAGCACTCCATTCTCCAGTATTCTGCTGAGGCATTCCTGTCGATAGGGCTGTAGAGGCTTGGTTTCCATTTCAGTTTGCCTGGTTGTCAGAGAGTTTATCTGTGCAACAGATATAATAACAGCTAATCTTGTGTTATGGTTCCGTGGCTGTTTATAGCTCCTATTAATAGCAACTGTGGAAAGCCCAGGAGTAGATTTAACAGGGCACTGGGGTAACCAGTTACTGCATGTTCCCCCAGGGCTACGTAGCATCGAGTGGAGGATCTTGTCCTTTCCTGACTAGGTCATGATCACCTTAACTCTGGCATGCCCTGTCTTTGGGGTATTTGACTTTGTGCTCTTATATTCTTTCTGAGACACCAATGGTAAGCAATTGGTTTTGCTCTGTGATTTATACTTGCAAATGTCCCAACTAATTTCCAAGGTGAGGCTCCACAACTAATCATCTCTCCCTTCTGCACCAGCTCAGGTGGGTATCTTCACAGCACTTACCAGTGATCTGCTGAATTGGCTGGACTTCACTGGAGGGAAGCAGGGTAGGTACATGATATTTCAATAACTCTTAGAGGTTCATACTTGTAAATGCTTCTAAATGTTCTGAATTCTCGTTTCTGTTGCTGGCATCCATTCTTAAAAGTGTGTATTTTACCCCCTAAATGTGGGAAATATTCATGTAATACCTGACTCAGCGAGGCATTGACCAGCCATTGTCACATGTAAAACCTGCCTCCTTGAAGCAGGACAGCAAATAGCATTCTCACTGGCAGATGTGTGGTGGGAATGCTGAGCTAATAAGAGTGATGGTAGATGTTAGTGACGTGGTTATGCTTTCCATTAGGCACAGTAAACATAGGAAGATATTTGTCTACCAATTCTAGGGGAACCAGCTGATGAGCTGTGAGAAAGTCCTGGCTTTGTGGATGATGAAATGGGATAAGAAAGGCATGACAAAGGCCTGGAACAGCCCTCAGCCAGGGCTTCAGGTCATCTTGGCACACTGAAGTGGTAATTTATTCTGGGAGTCACTACTGAAATCGTCAGTGTGAGCTAGGAAATAAAGCAATAGTATGAATAAAGGCAGTAGAATTTGGCCTAATTGAGAAGCAGGAAGGGAGCAGTGAGGAACACGAAAGGTCTTGTAAGTGCAGTGTCCTGTCATCTGAGTCAACGGGTAGTCATGGTAAGTAGCCACCTAATGTTTTTTAAAAGGACTTCTCAGAAGAAAAACCTGCTGACTGCTGGAAAAATAAAGTCAAAACGATTAAGAATTGCAGTGAGAAATTCTAGTCAGTGCCTAATTTTATGCCATTCATTTCAAATTACATAAATGGTAACTTAGCTTTTGGCTTCACGCCTGGAAGAGCACCTGAGAACACATCATTGCACCATCACTGAGAGTCTATTGGCCTTCTTTTTTAATTATGGGCTGGCTTTGGAAAGTGAAGTGGCTTGATTGGCTAAGGCTGATACTAGACCTAGCTCGCAGTGAATGACTACCACAAAAAATGCCAGCATGAAAACCACAAAGTCTCTTTGAAGTCTTTGGAGCTAAGCTCACTTGCCACTCTGACCATTTGATTGGATTTTTGTTCACACGGCTGCTGGTGGAACATGAGAGTGTCAGCAGTAGTATTGTTCTCTTCTCCAGTTGTTCCTTCTGCTGCCTGTGTAACAAAGAGGAGTCCAGTGGACACCAGAAGCTCCCCATGACTTTGCTTTCCTGAATATGCAAAGCTTTGGAGGTAATGCTGCTTGACTG
>NW_008602440.1:10754-17720 GCF_000691845.1 Merops nubicus | reverse complement strand
GACTCCTAAGGAGACACTGGCCATCCACAAATTGTTTGGGGTAATGTCCTACACTTTTCACTGTAGGATTTGTATTCCAGTAAAAGGGCCATGAATCAGGTTCTCTTCTAAATATCTGCAAGTAACAGAAGGATTTAACCATCAGGAAGATGCACTAGTGTAGGACAACCAGGATGAGGTTGAAGTTAATAAAAATATTCGATGGTGAGATCAAGATAACTCAATATTCTTGTCAAAATCAGTCACATTGTGCTGGGTTCTGTACAAGCAGTAGTAGGAAGTGACCCACAGCCTAAAGTTTTATAGTTTAAGTGGAATAGGAAATATAATTCCACATGGAAAACTAAAGAATAGAAAGAACAGTTCAACTGAGATTACACAGGCAATTTGTGGCAGGGTTGGGACTACCCAATCTGCTGCCTTTCAGTCTGAAGCTGAAGTTATCCTTTAAGATCTTGAATATAAACCCAGTAAAGACACAGGAAGGAAAATGGTGTGCTAAGTCCTGTGCTACTCCTGGAAGAGAGTCCCTAATTCCTGGTCCTATCACCCACCCATCAGAAACAGAAGCAGTGAGGGGCAGGAGCTCTGTGTCTGAGCACACAGCGTGTACTCTTGCCTCCTGCAACCACCGAGCAATCGTTTTCTTAGAAAGGTGCCAAGTGCAGGTATGTAAGTGATGCTGTGTCACTGGGAAGCCTCTGCTTGTTTATTTTTGGAGCCACCATCCCCTCAGGAGGCTGCTGAACTGAGATTCTCACATAAGCCATCCCCAACTTGGAGCCTGCCCCAAGCCACCAACTTACCGAGTGCCATCGCTGTCATTTCCAGCCAGCACAGACGTGGCTGGACGTGGAAGCAAATGGGCTGGAGTGCTGCTAACTGCAGAGGTGGAGGCAGGCCTGCCACAGCAACAGCCTTCACACCATTGTGAAGTGTTGAGTGCTCCAGAGACTGATAAAGCCATGTTAATTCAATTAATTGATTCTTCAACTTGCTTGAAAGATCAACCCATGAAGCTCAACTATCTCAAGCCAAATGATATTTTTCCTTGTCTGTCATGGGTAGAGTGTTCTGCATGTGACTGTCTATCAGATGATCAGCAGCAACATGTGCATCTTGATGTTCTCAGGTGATTTTCTCCAAGCTTCACTTGATGGCTGTTCCACATTTTACTTTCCTTTGTCCTGGTCTTTCCTTGAGACCTTATTGTGGCCTTTCAGTACTTAGAGGGGGCTATACTTTCCTATAAGAAAGATGTGGACAATCTTTTTAGCAGGGTCTGTTGTGACAGGACAAGCAATAATGGTTTTAATCTAAAAAAGAGTAGATTTAGACTGAATATAAGGAAGAAAAATTTTACAGTGAGGGTGCTGAAACACTCACCTGGTGGAACAGGTTGCCCAGAGAGGTGGTATTAGTCCCATTCCTGGAAACACTCCAGGTCATGTTGGTCAGGGCTCTGAGCAACCTGATCTAGTTGAAGGTGTCCCTGCTTACTGCAGAGCAGTTGGATTAGGTGACCTTTAAAGGTCTCTTCCAACCCAAAACGTAATTCTATGATTTCCTTGGGTCAGTAAATGCAGTAAAATAATATTTCCCTTACGTGCTTGCCTAATGTTCTGTTGGGGAGTTGTGTATGACTGGATACAAGCCAAACTGGTGTTTAGAGACTATGATAACACTGCAAAACAGTATCTCAATGTGTTGGCCCAAGCACCATTTGCAGTGCTTGCCCCTGGCTGGTCATCCTGTGGCTCTGTGGAGCAGAAGCCTCTGTGCCATTCGCATGCAGAGATGACTTTGAACCGCCTGGCGTTTTGTGTGAAGTTTCCCTTTGGCTGAAGGCCCTGTGAGAGATCCATGCACCATTTAAGTTCTTTATGCATTAGCATTTACCAGAATAGTTAAATAATTAAGACAGTCTGCTGGCCGATATATTGATAGATGAATTACTTGTCTTCTATTGGCTGCTATTTATGTGACCGTGTGGGTTATTATTTTGCAGGTATTTGTGCAGCTCTACAAGTGGAAGTGCCTGGGTCGTGGAGTGATAGTACTTTTTGGGAGAGTTGTGTTTTGACCTCACGGGGAACCCCCCAGCTCTCCTCCTGAGGAAGAACTTGTGGATGAGGGGTTGGGTTGTATTTGCAGACTGCCTGGGCCTGAGACAAAACCAACAAGCAGCTCTAGGACACCTGCTTGACCTGTGCTGCTTTGATTTAGGGAAATTAAACTCTACTCCGTAGAGAAAGAGCTGAAATCCTGCTGCTTTGGGGAATGTTATTTCAATGGACTTGTTCAGTGAGTTGGCCTGGTAGTTTACAATTCAGAAACCCTGGAGCATTTGTGAATTGTGAGGGAAGTACACTATTCATTATCTGCTGTCAGGCATTCATCACTCCAGCGTAAGCTTCAATCCTCTCATCAGGATGCAGAACATTACTTATGGCCAGTCACAGGCCATGAATAATGGCTTAACGAAATGAACAGTTCTCCAACAATTCGGACTCAGGTTTGTTAATCAAAACTATTCAGAGCCAGATTCTGGCACCCCCTCACACATGCTGAATAACACCTATCCCCAGTGCAGTCTCTGCTTTTAATTGCATTGATGGTTTAACAAACGAGGCTTTTTTTTTTTTTAAATCTGGCTGACCTCACATAACTAGCTCACAGGAAAAGCTGGAGTTTGCCTCCCCCAAAAGAAGGGGTTCTGGTCTCATTCTGCATTAGCACTTGCTGTTCAGACCTGCTTTGGCAAGGATGACAAATCCACATGTCTTTTCCTTCGCTCCATGGGATGAGATATCCACACCGGTCAGCAGCTAGGCAAGGATTTAAACACATATTTTATTAGGAAAATCAGTCAAGTGGCACATTCTTTATGGGACCTTCCACACAGCAATCAAAGAGCATGACCGTATCCATCCATGCCTAGGATTATGCACTGTTCTAGTCACCCTCCCAGTCGAGGTTTCACACCACCAGCAGTTCTCTCCTGTATATTGCCAAACACACTTCAGACTCCTGGAAAGTGGAATTTATCGGTGTATTTGCAGCCCGGTCCCCAAGTATTCCTCTACATATGTTCAAAGCAGCTGGTAGCTTGAGCTCTTGTCCCCGCTCGTGGGAGGCTTCTTACATTTTTTGCTATTCTGAACAGTGCCAAGGAAGCTGGCACTGTGCTTCCAGAAGCAGGGATTGATTAAGTTGGAACATTTCATTTATGGAGAGCTTTATGGGTGGTGGGGTAAAGCCCTGGAAATATTCAGCTGAATCTTTTGTCTTCAATAGTATCTTCGCATTGTAAAGCACAGCCCTGGCTGTCAGTACACACATCAGGTTAGACTTCCAAGAATGGTTCCCCAGAACTATTTGGGGGCATGGAACTCCTAGCTGGTGTAGAGGTGGTAGGATATGTCCACGATCCTGGAAGTATTCCTACTCTTGTGTTCTTTGGCTGAGACTCCCAGTGGAGAGACTCTCAGGGATGTAGTTACCATCTTACATTGTGGTCAGACTCCTCTGTGTGAACAGAACTCTGCTTTTGATTTTGCATATTCATTTCTAAAATAATTTCCAGTGCGTAATCTTCCAGAACCAGTTCTTCTTCCTTGGGATCATATTTTGGGAAACATTCACAACAGTTTCACCCCTAGAATATCTTTCCCCATGTGATTAAATGTCAGTCCGTTTGTATGGGTAAATCAGTGCTCAAAATGAGGAAGAAAAAACCCTCTAGATTCCTGTCAGAGGATCTCTCTGTCAGCAACGGCTGGTGCAGGGGAGGCACAGCTTGCTCTGAGTTTTTTTTTTCCAGCAGATTACGGTGTGAGGCACTAGCTGCAATGAGTGGGAAGGGAGGAGCAGGGAAAAGAGGGAGAAAAAAGAAAAGGCCCTCATCAAGAGAGAAGCCAGGAGCACTTCTCTCTCTCTCCTACTCTGCCTTCCATTCGCTGCCACCAGCTCTTCAGCATCTCTTTTGCTCTCAGGGCTAAGAGGGTGGGCACCTGTGGGGGGATAACCTGATGTATAGTTTTGTCTGCTCTTGGAAGTTTTCAGCAAATCTTCATTTTGGCCATTTCTTTTCTTCAGGCATTGTATGTTCTTTATTAGAGAAAAGAAAGGAAAATTGCAACCCAAACAGTATTTCAGCTTCTCAAGCAAAGTTTCTATTTTGATGTATTGAAAACTTGTCCAACCAGTTATTTATATTTTATCTGTGGAAGACTCAAAAAATTTCATCTGAAACAGATATTTCCATGGAAACGTCCATCTTTGATGAGATGTCATTCCTCAGATGTTTCAGCTGAAGAATTTTGTCAGTTCTGGCAGAAAAAGAGTGGGGGGCAGAACAAACAAAGACCAAGCTCACAGGAAAACATGCAGCGCTTCAAGTTAATGGGCTAAAATGTCAGCTGGTAAACTGCCATAAAGCCAGAGAAGTCAACCAATCAACCCGAGTCAATGGAGCTATGCTAATTTACACAGAGGATCTGGCCTTAGATTTGAATAGAACCAGCCTAGCAAGCTGCTTCTCTGCTTACCCATCCTCCTCCCTTTTTAATAAGCTCTCAGTCATACTTGGCCTATCTTTTAATAATTCACCCTTCTCTCTTCACGATCCTTCTTCTTTCTCTGGAGATAATGGGATGGGATTTTCTGCTTGCAGCCCTCACAGAAATATCACAGACAGGTTAAACTCTGCACAGCTGACTACTGGCTTCTAACATATCCCTTGTGCCTCTTTCTGGACTCTAATATCCATCTTCTGTTTGGTCTTTACTTAGCCGGTGCCAACTGACTTCAATGCTATTTGCTATATATTATGATATAGTGTATTGTATTGTAATCCATAGATCCTGGGAGATTGAAGTATTAAGCTCACAAAGCAATCAGTTACTTTAATGGGAGTTGTGTGTGTCTGGCTGCAGTTCTGGAAAGCAGATCAATGAGGTAGCTCTAGGACACAATCCAACTTCTGGACCGAGAGGCTGCTCTACTGCAGAAGTTACTACGTCTTTCTTGTTCAGGGCCAAAGAGGTATTTAAACCCCAGCTGGCAAGATGCACCTCGCTGTGTGCTTTTTGTTGTTAAGCATAACTCCATTATGAATAACCATGTTTCACTGCTCGGTCCTAACCCAGAGCTCTATGAAATAAATACTTGATGATACCCAGTTCCAGAGCTGCAGGTCTCTTACCCTGTTCCCATGAAGCCAAGATCCAAAGTACTGAATTTTGTAATAGCCACCAGGCTACTTTTCTTAATCTAGTTCTAATTTCTTGATGACAGTGTCCTTCCCTCTCAGCTGCTTCGATTACACAGAATAGGGAAGTGTTAATGCAGAAAAACTCCCTTGCAGACCTTAAAAAGCTCGTGCATCAGTTTTTTTTTTGGAAGATCCTCACTGAAAAAGGAACAACACCTGATTGTCTCCTGTGTAAGTAAATAGTTTTCAGTCCCCAGAGAAAGTGAGACCCTATTTTCAGTGATGTCTTTCAAATGCTTCAGTTCATTGTACCTGGTCTTGTTGACGTGGAGGAGTGGAGACACCATGCAAAGTCTGAGATGTCTTCTCTGTTGATTTCTCAGGAGCACATTGTGTGGAGCACACCCTTTGCACAGCTTTTTTCCAGAGTAGCTGAGATGCTGTTTGATTGCCCCAGGTACAGAACTGGTAACTGCACCTTCCAGAGAAACAAAAAGTAATGCGTGTGAATGATTCCCTTGCTGAAACCCTGTGGAATCTGTATTGATTAAATCAACCTTTTGGAACAACATAAGTATGATTGATGTAGTTTGAGTTTCAGCTCAGCATCTTGATTGGCATTCTTGTTTAATGACTTTTCCTTCGTTGTTAAATTTAATTGATGGTTATCGCCCTTCTTTCTAAAGAATATTGCTTTAATTAAAAAAACCTCTGCTCTACGGAAATTAATATTCACCATCTATATGACACAAAAAGGTATGTGGTAAACAGAGAATAAGTAGGAGCTGTAGGAGGAGAACTTATGGGAAGATTATGAATATGTAATAGAGGAAATAGACTACAAGGAAATTAAACCAAGAAATTTATGAGTGAATAATTGACCTCTGAGTAGATAGGAGCATTCCCTCAACAGCCACTTGACGTGTTGTTAACCACCGAGTCTCTCAGAACATTAACCACCCTTTTAACTAACCAGCTCTTGGCTGTTGGCAACAACTCGCTCTCTGGAGTTGCCTTCCTATTTCACGGGGTGATTGCTTACTGTATGCATAGTGCTAGACACGTGGTGCCAAAGCTTTGGAGTAGGGGGCAGAAGGGTCATAATCTGTTACATATCTGTAACTCTACCCTTAGCCAAAGGAAGTAGTTGGAGGCACCAACTAAATCTGCCTCCAGAATTGCGCTGTTATAAACGAGAGCAAAACTTTATCACTGCTACCGAATGAATACAGATCTCTTTCCACCAGGAGGGCATCGGTCCAAAGTTGAGATTTTCAGAATTGATGGTGAAGTTGCTAAAGTTGATTTTCAAGGTCTCTGGAGTTTCCATTTTCCCTTAGATTTGGTGACTAATTGGGAATTGTATCTTTAAAGACTGCAGGCTAGAGATGTCAACCTGTTCCCAAGAAAGTCCCACTATCTTCCAAATGAGAGGCTTGACAGATATGGGCAGATGTGTTAGCCAGAAAAGTGAAACTCATAGCTATTGCATTTGAGAGGTAGTTCCCAAGAAACATAAAGCATCCATGAGTAGGGCCAAGGCCTTTAACATGAATTGTATAATAGAATAAGTGGAGTCTAAGCTCCTTGAAGGAAGACTATGTTAATATTTTGAGGATTCAACAGTAATAATCTTAAAAAACTAAAATAGTGAAGTTTGTTGATTGCAAAACTTTTCTACTACAATGGTCTGTGGAGAATGAGCTATAATGGCTGTATATTGAGGACAATAAAGATTGTTTTCATTCTAG
>NW_008602440.1:0-10723 GCF_000691845.1 Merops nubicus | reverse complement strand
CCGAGTTATCCCTGCTGATGATGGACCAGACACACTGCTAAATTACTGCCAATTTTACACCAGTGAAACTGGTAACAAAGATAGGATGTCCCTGGAGCTTTGTCTTTTCTCCTTTGTCTCATTAAGGGCTGGTTAGTGCACCAAACATTTTTCTTCATCATAGAGTAGAGGGCAAGTAGTTATCTAGAAAATGTAATGATCAACTACAATATGTGACTGATTGAATCAGGTGAGTAGTGTGAAAGATGAGGTTCACTTGCTGGCCTTGGCCTCTTTGTTTGGCAAAGAAAGATAAGAAGACAAAGCTCAGTTTTGTCAGAAGTTAACAAATTGCTGAGTAGATGAGGAACTCAGATCAGCTCTTTATTTCATTGTGGTCCAGGTAATTAATGGATTATGCTTGGAGGTGGTAAAAGACCAAACATAGTACCTTACCTGTCCTCTCCTTCGTCTTTGCTGCTGGAAGGTACAGTCTGTATCAGTGAAGACCAGGCAGAGCCTTTGGGTTTGAAGAGAGCTGGGCACTTAGTTCTTTGTCCTCCTTGGAAAGTTCTAATCTACATAGCTGTAGTGTACATGAATCTATACTGACAGTCCCTAGTCCCATCTTTGGCTGTCTTGCTGAGAGGCAGCAAGTTTGGGGAGCTAAGGTTATAAGGCAAAGGAATGAATTCATCAGCTTATCCCAAAGGAAAGACATGGTTGTGGTCCGCTTCAGCACAACTTTCAGCAGCAGCAAACATTTTTCTTTCTTTCTGGGAAAAGGAGAACAACCTGCAAGTAGCCCAGAAAAAACTGACCCGGTCTTTTTTACAGTTATGATGGGAAGGTTTTACAGGATACATCTACAATAGTGAAAAAAAACAGTGTTGACTTCCTAGAATTTGCCTTCTGGTTTGTTTGTTTGTTTTTTTTTCCCAATTACTAGGCTGATCCCTGGCACAATTTTTGGCCTAGGCCACCTAGTCCTGTCTCAGACAGTCTCCAGTCACTGTTTTAAAGTTCATGTAGATGAAGGACCTCTCCCTCATCTTCAGAAGAGATCACCCTTTTCTGGAGACTGAAAGACGTTGGTAGTATGGACATACCTAGACTGTTACTTGGCCTCTGGACCATAAAATGCTCTGTACCACAATTTAGTCCACTGGGAGAAGCACAGATGAAAGTTGGGCTACATTCAGATGTTCAGGGGAGATCCTTCCTCAGTTGCCTCTGTAGCTAAGAGTAGCTGAGGTAAGTTGTAAGAGGAAAGGGGAATATATGAGATCTTTTACACAAGTCATCCACGTTATAAATGACAAGATTGGAAGATCTGACACCACTTGACTTGCAGTTTGTTGCCTTCTGGAGCATTCTGCTTTTTTTGAGGTTTTCAGTGTTTGTGGAAAAGAGAGGGCAGGCTGGAGAATTTGGATACGAGAACTGAGGATATATTTTGAGTCTCTGTGGCTGTGCTCTGTTTCAAAACAAACAAACAGCAGCAATGACATAAAGGCCAAGTTCAAACTAGGGGCAAAGACTAAGATGCAAAAGGAGGGAGCAAGAGTGCAGGCTCCAAGAAAGCATCCTTATGCACCTCTTCTTACAGGTAAACAATACATACTGGTCTGAAGAGGTGAACATGTGCCTACATGCTTTCTAGAGATGAGGACAGGGTCATGCAGCATTAGAAATCTGATGCTGGATGAGTGTGATTCTGAGTTCCTGAGAAGGGACCTTCTGGGGAGGTGGATTTAGCAGCATGGGCAGGGAAGTTAGAAACTAGACGGTTACAGAAATCAAAACATGCAAAGGTTATCGACAGGAAGGGACCTGAAGAGGTGAAGGTTAGCCTTGTTTAACCAGGGTTAACACCCTCTATGCGTTCAGTCTTAAGTGTTCTGCATTCTAAAGCAGTGTTAAACATAGTGGGCCCGTTTCATTTTTACTGGCACAAATGAGAAATAAACCTCTCCACTTGCTTGAGCTTCTACTGCATGCAAGATCAAAATCAGAGCCAGAGGCATTTGGAGTTTGAGAGAAATGTTTTTAAGTTTTGATGTCTATTTTTGCTGCCTCTATTTAGAGCAAATATAGCCAGGGCTGGAAGTGAATAGAGTGTCTCTGAAGAGGTGAATTATTCCCAGTCAATCTGTAGTGGCAGAAGTATGGTACCTTATGGGCTTGAAATAGACCATCCTCATTAACCACATGTTGGGCCAAACTCCATTAATTTCTACAGCCCCTCAGGGGCTGATTTTAGCCCATTATAACAAAGTGATAATATCATTGGAAGCTATTTTTGTGCTCCAAGTTGGATACCATGATGCAGTATAAACTAGGTAAAGCCAAGATATTTTAGGCTTTTTGGCATTAAGTTTCTCAGTATTTGTCCATGCTTTTCTCAAGAGTTCCCAACGTACTAGTTAGTGTCCATTAATGATGGTGGAAATTCAGGGAGAACTAATGTAGTGAGTGTTTTGGGGGTACTTGTGGTGTCTTCAGAGCCATGTCCTTCTGGAGGTGTCTGAAGAGAGCTGTGTGATGTGCTGGCATGTTGGCCTGTGATTGGTGGGACTTTACTGGTGGCAGTGATTGTAGGTATGCCAGTGATACGGAGTGAAAGAAAACTAGGCAAGACTAGGCAAGTTTTCTACTGAAGTCTCTAGCTTGAGCCACCTGGTGCTGTTGAGTTGCATGTTGACTCGGGTACAACTCCCCTTCTGGCCTAGGTTATGTGGAGATGCTCTGGGTGACATCATCAGTGTGGACTAGGCCAGCTGGCCAGACCCTTTCCCACAGGGGACAGCAGGAAGCTAAGAAGCCATTGACATACATGGTCTATATGCTACTTGTTAAGCCCCCCCCCCTCGATTTTTGTTTCCATTGGTCACTTGCCTTGTTGCTTTTGGCCATCTTGACGTTCTGGTGGGTGTCTTATGAGCTGGGGTCTAGCAGTGCAAATAAGACTGGTGGAGTTCCTATGCAAACTTCTCCCAAACATTCACAGTCTCTCCAAATCCCAGTCCTCTCCTCCAGCCGGGGCGAAGCAGACGAAGGTGGACGCTCTGCTGGCATGTGCCACTTTGCTGTGATGCTGTGTGAAGCTCTTCTCCCCTGTTGTTGTCCCCCTGGCAACGACACCAATCACCAGACACCTCACCCTGCCTGAGGCGTGCCTGAGCTGCCCTGGGCTGGCATGGCCTGGCATTACACCTGCTGGAGGATTGTGCTCTCGCTGGCTGCGGGCACCTGAGCTTCAGCCACTCTGAGAACAGCTTCACTGGAGCAAAAAATCCAGTTAAGGAGAGAAACCCGGCGGGCAGGGAGCTGCTGAGTCACTACACAGCCCTCCTCGGCTAGGATCACACCAACACAGGGGATCAAAGGTGAGGTGACCTTGTGCACTGGAGGAGAGGCAAAGTCCTCTGCACGGGCTGGAATGTGCATTAGCTCTGGAATGCAGACAAGCAAACACTGCCTCTTATTAGCAGCTGTAGGCACGGGTCTAAGATCACCTGCCTCTAAGGGGAAAAAGCTCTGCCTGTGTCCAAAATCCAGAGAAGGCAGTGGAAAGGCTCCCATCAGCTGTGAATCAGGTGCTCAAAGAGAGTATTCTTAGATCTGTTTTTCTGACCAGGGCTGTGATGAGTCTGGGTGATGTTTAGTTTTGGTTCACTCTGTTTTGAAGCTGCCTGGAGCCTCCTGGAAAGACTAGAAATCTCTCTTTAATTTGCTAAATAGGAAAGTTGCATCTCATCCTGTAATTTCTACAATTCCCATCATAATCTCCAAAGAAACATTAAAACAGGTTGTGTTTTAAAGATTACTGTTTCTCATCCTATCTCCAGCCCACCTTTTTTTATTTCAGTGGTCTAAATATCAGGATGGTTATTTCTGGGTATGTGTGAATCAGTCTTTCTGCACTTACTGACTTCTATACCAGCTTCTGGCCTGAGGAATTCAACTAAGCAACCTTTTGACATCTTCTAGAGGGATTGTGTGGCAAGGCCTGTTTCACTGGCTTGTCATATGGATCCAAAGCCATAAAGTGCTGTTTCCCAGACCTCCCCCATTGCTCTGAGAGGTGTAGGACAGAGAACACAAAGGTGTTGGCCAAGATGAAAGTAGGACTCTTGTTTTTTGTTCAGATCCCTTGCTCTGTTTCAGGCTCACAAGTGCTGCTACAAAGTACAGACCAGTAAGATTCATGTCTCTTAACTTTAGACATCTGCAATGTAGACATCTACTTCTGAGTAGTAGTCATCCTGGACCCCCTTTACAGTCCAGTAATTTACCTCATTCTAAAGCAGACATTTGCAAGACAAGCCCTACTGGGTTATGCCCTGAAAGACTCTGGTTGTCTCCATGGACTCTCATGGAGCTGAGCAAATAAGACCAGAGATAGACCTTTACAGCTGAGGTATCCAGATTGGATTAGAGAGCCTCAGATTTACAATCTAGTTTTCACTGGATCTCAGGGTTTTAAAATCAAACCTCTGTTCCATCCATTTTCACTTCAGTCAGTCATCTCTGGAGACAGATTTCCCTTCTTTCCAAGATGTGATGTGAATTTGGTCCCTGAACCATCTGCACATATGTCCCTTTGCAGAAATCATGCTTTTGGGGGTTTCTTGCCCTGGGGCATACCTCTTCTTTTTTTCAAACCATCCTCTAGGAAGTAACAGGGGAATCTGGATGGGATGATTATTCTTCCTTCCACTGCTACTTGGGAAACCACCACTGACCAGAACACCCGTGAGGAAAAAAGCCACCAGGGCAGAAAGCCCAGGTGGGCTCACCCTGGACGAAGCCCACCATGATGTCCTCCTGAGCCAATCTACTCACAGAACAGGAATGCTGCATCTGGATCATGCCTTAAAACACACCGTGGGATCCTCGGGGTGAAAGAAGCTGTATAAACATAAAATATCTGTAATGATTATAAATGCCAGCGAAAGGGAAACGCGTGATCTAAAGCAGTGCCAGCTCTGGTCTGACAACAGATAAAGAGCATTGGGGCTGTTGGACAAATGGTGCTACCCACTCTACACCACTCAACATGCAGAGACTGCAGGGGAAGGATGTTTTTTCCTATCATCCCCACAAAGATCTGTGTCTTCCTCTATGTCTTTGCTGCAGGGATAAGGACGTGGACACGGCTGACGTGTTACATTCCTCTTATCTGGGGTGATTGTGTAATCCCACTGGTGTAAAGCTCCTGCTTCCAGTGTGATGCAAGCAGGCTCCACTGTTGCAGAGAGGGAGGGCAGCTTGGCATGGCACTGCCCCCCCACAGCAGGAAAATCATGGAAGTGATTACACAGAAGGTGACAAAAGGTTGGAAGTTAATGCAAGGACCTTCCAAGAAGGCACCATACAGTGTCCATGGCAGCTTCTTCTTTCACCATGTATCTTATGTAAGGTAACAAGAGACTGACTTAACTCATCTGGGTAACCTCCCAAAAATCTGGGCAGGACAGTCATGCTGCAGGCTGCTGTTATGTGATCCATCTTTGGAAGTAAAGTCCCATCAGGAGGGCTTCCAAATTGTGCATATCCAAGTCCTGCTGTCCTGAGGACTCTAGGAATGATTTTCATCTCACGCAGCTTCAGGGGAATGAGTCAGGCATCGAGTGCCACTTGAGGTGCCCCAAGTTCTCAGAGACATCTGCACGAGGCTGGCAGATAGGAGGTGGGACCTGTGCAAGACCTGTGCCCTTCTTGAGTGGCAGCTAGAAGTCAGGTGAGATACACCAGGGCACCTCAAAGGGCTTGAGATGCCTGCACTTAGGCACCTGCACTCCTTCCTGCACATCTACCCCCTCAGTGTCTCCATCAGAGCTGGTCAGCCTGGGCTGGTTTTGCAGTTGGTGTAGAGACAAGTGTTTTCAGGGTGTGGTTTAGCTCAGCTGCTCTAGACACCCATTTCTGGAGGAGGTGAGTCGTTCCCTAGACACCACAGACTGTCATACTAGATTTCTGTGACTGCAGATACAGACATTTCCATGCAGATGAACCCCATGTCCAATCTGGTCTGTCTCACATGGACATGAGGTTCATCCCAAGAAAACGGCAATCCAGGGACCTGATTTTACCTGTAATTACAGCAGTGTTGATGAGATTAGGGTCAGAGCCACCATTTGGCAGTTGTCCCCCAAAGAAAGCCCTGACAGAGATTCACTATGGCAATGTTTTCATGGCTCCTTGTGTAAAAACAAGAGTTTCAGTTCAGAGTTATTTGTTTGGATTGAAGCCAATTGCAAACGGCTTCGGTTTCAATGGGGTGTCCCACGATGCTTTCAGTTACAATGAGGTGAGTGAGAGATGTTTTGGTTTGCTGGCAATGCTGAAAGATAATTACATACATCTATATTGTTCCTGATATAATAAGAAATTTTAACTCCATCCCAGAGAAAACATTGCAGTTAGCTTTTAAGCATTTTTCATGTTAAGAAGAAAAACAGAGTGAAAGGAAATCTCTGAACAAAGAGACACTTCATCCTGAAATCCATCTCAAGCGACTTATGTTTTTTAATTCTAAACGAATTCATTTGGCAAAACTGACAGAAATTCACAGTATTCCTGGTTTTTTTTTTCACCAGAAAGAGCATTTAACCTCCTTAAAATACACCCACGCTGTTGCAGCCTCAGCATTCAAAAAGCCTCAGGGCTTTGGACCCTTGCTGGCAGGGTAGGAGGGACCTGAGATGGTCCCTGCAGGTGATGACAGGAGGTTAACAAAGGGCTCTTGGAAACTTTCCCACCACGATACTTCCACAAGGTAAATGTTCCCAGTATTATTTGTAACGTGGTCATATGTCACAGCAAATGCCAGGTACAATAAGACCCAGACAGCAAAACTGAGTATAAATAGATGAGGGAATTCCTGGCATTGGTTCTGGAGCAGTTTGGGACTGGAACAAGTGAAAAATACAATTTGTCTAAAAGGGAAGTTTCCTGTAAGTAAAAGAAATTTTCCCCCATTTCTCCCCCCTCTTCTTTCCCCAGATTCCATTTTTTTTTCACCAGGGACAATCCAGCTGTTTCAAGTGAGTTCAACCAGAACTTCATTTCGCTGAACTGACCTGATTTGGGGATGCAGACTGACCTCTGAAAGGCTGAAATTTCTGGTGAGAGCAGAAATTTTCTGAGCGTTGCTCCTATCTAGCAAGTCCTCCCACAGAAATGGCCTAAAGCAAACAAAGAGCTGCTCTCCCAGTGCAGACAGGAGAGCTGCCTGGTAAGTAGGTTAATTTGGATGGGGTTCCCTGGTGGCAGCTCCTCTTCCTCTCTTTGTCCAGGGAAGCCTGTGCCATGATCAGCTCTGGGCAGTGATGAGCTTCCCTTTAAGGCAAAAATAAGTTTACACACATATAAACTCAGAGATCCTTTCCTCCAGGAGTCAGTTACACCCCAGGGCAGGCTGGCTGTGGCCTGATGCAGCTCCACTGACCTCAGCAGAACCCCCCAGAAATGGGATCACCTCCTTCTATGTGTGAAAATATTCCATCTTCCAGCAAAGCTAAGGCCCTGGAGGAGGTAGGTTTGGTAGGCTCCACAGAGCATCTGATAGCCCAGATGGGACTTCCTAGCTGTGGCTGGATGCTGAGAGGCTGCCAGCTGGTGATGCATCCCCACTGGGGAGGTATCAGCACGTTACCAGTGAGGATTGGCAACTGTGCCAAAGCTGGGAGCCCGGGGGGACACGAGATGGATGTGTGAGTGGCTCTGGATGGAGACAGCTGGTTCCATCTCATTGCCTCCCTCTCCATGCCATGACTGCAGAAAGACACCAGCCTCCAGAGCTGATGAAGGCTTGGGGCAGGGCAGCCTTGGGGCAGGGCAGCCTTGGGGCAGGGCAGCCTTGGGGCAGGGCAGCTTTGGGGCAGGACAGCCTTGGGGCAGGACAGCCTTTTTTCTTTTTGGACTTTTCTCTGCTGGAAAGTTCCTATCCATGTGTACAGGGCACGGGGTGCAGGCCAAGGAGTTCTGCCTCCTTGCAGCACAGACAGATGAGCCCCCTGAGCACTGCTGAGCTGCAGCCTTCCTCCAGCCGTAGTGCAGGAGCAGGCTGCTACCTCTCAGCTGAGGAGAGCAAAGTGCCCTGCAAACAATTAAGTCTCACAATCCCCCAGCGAGCTGGGGAAGAATTATCTCTTCATTTTTACCTGTCTGGAAAATGACACAGAGATTAATTGACTTCTTCAAGGTCACTCAAAGAGGCAGTGGGAGATTTGAAAATGGGACCCAGGAGTCCTGACTGCTGGTCCTTCCTAACCACTAGATACCTAACATCAATTTCTAGGGAACCTGCTCTTAGACTTTCCAATTTTGATTAAAGATTCAAAAAATGTTGGAGCGTGAGAGGTAAAAATAATTCAGTACAACTCTACCAAGTGATGCGTGAGTGGGGACAGCCCCTCTGGGAGTGCAAGCCCTGCTGAAGAGGAGCTGATCTGCTGTATGCTCTGCATACACATGAGGTCCTGGGCTCGGTGCCAGCTGACAGGGCAGCAGGTCTGGCTCCTGCCACCACGGGCAGCTCAGGTGGCCTGCAGGGCTTTGCACCTCCGTGTCCAGAAGGTGAGGTCCTGAACTGAAGAAGCAGCAAGCTGTGGGTTGACACCTTACATTGTCCTTCTGTTGTGTTATGAGTTGGAAAGGGTGTGATTTAGCTGCTAAAGAAAAGCAAGCCAGGCTTTGAGGAGAACGAGTGGAGTTTAGTGGCTGCACCTCCTGCTCTGCATGCAGAAGCAGAGTGGTAGGTTGGCTCTTTGCCCAAAATCATCCTGTGTCGGGCAGAAAGCACCTTCCACTGGGCTTTTCCTCCCCTTCATTAGGCTCTCCCCCCACATCCCTGCTCTTCTGCAAGGCATTTCTGATGCCACCTCATTTCTTCTCCCACCAGCACCCAGGGACACCCTCCCAGCAGTGCCCCATGGCAAAGGTGGCGAGGGGAGTGCAACCTGCCCCTTCACTGGCTCTTGCCTGCCCTTACCTCTCTGGGATCACCACTTCCAACTCTCCATCTCCATCAGCAAGACTTGTCCCAGCCATGTGGCTCCAGCAGCCTGACTCTCTGTTACCCTCTAGTGCTGGACCAGGTGGGCAACAGGCATCTGGCAGGAGAGAGCAGGTGCTGCAGGCAGCACTAGGTTGTCCTCTACACGCCCAGCCACCCCAAATCCAAGTCCTGGACAGACCTTGTTTGCTGTGTTTTCAGTCGAGGGATGGATAGCCTATTTGCCCATGGGGAGGCTGATGGTGAAACCCCTGCCAGGAATGATTAAGGAAAAGTTGTTTGGTTGGAAACTCCTATTTGTATAGGGCAGGAGGGGCCAGAGTCTGCTCCCAGTCTGCACCAGTAAGGACTTGGACGCAGGATGAGTGGGAAAATGCTGAAGCTGTCTTCTGCTACCCCTGCAGTCTCTGAGAATATTGACACTGGTTTCCAAACAGCTGGAATGTTCCCTCTCTGCTGGGAAAGGAGGGGTTGAACGTCTTGAGAGCAGCCTTTATGGATAAGGCTGAAGACAGCCCATGGGGCTGGGAGCAGAGTGCTGGGATCTGGCCAGGATGGACTGGGGAGCTTGAAAGGGGGATGGCTTTCCTGGGGAGGGTGGAGAAAGGGAATCCTTTGCAGGAGCTGAGCTCTAATCCTCCTTCCTGCCCTGCCTCCAGGGGAGGAGGGTTAGAATTTCTCCCTAGCAGGATTTGTCGGTGTTGGGCACCCAAATGAGATGCCTTCTCACCCTCGCTGGGCCACAGCCCTGAGTACCAGTGTTTCAATACTGGAAACACTAGTTAAGCTGCTTCCTTTTTCATGTTTTTCCATTTCTCTTCTTTCTTAATGAGTGCCACCAGTTCCTTATTTCACACATGCCAACAGGGGTTATAACTTGCTCATCTGAAAAGAGTCTACTAGTCACACTGGCTATGGACTCCGAGCTGCGTAATCAAGAGCTTGCTTTGGCCTCCTTGCACATTTAGACCTGTTTTTCTGCTAAACTTAGCCTGTTTATGGACATGCATGAAATGCAGCTTGTAGTTTTCTGTCCTGTGCATCTTGACTATATTTTAACTTCACTGCATGTTCCCATTAATAGAATAAACATTGCTATTCCTATAAATCACTCAGGCCTCGAGATCCTGTGATAAAGCATGGTGACAGTGTCTTGCCCACACCAGTGAACAGAGCCAAGCAAACATCCTGTAAGATAGGTAAGGAGCATTTTAAAACTTTATGGCCAGAAACACCATTTGATCTTTGAGTCCGAGCACTTGGATACACACGCCGTAAAAATTCGCCCACGTATTTCTGCGTTGTGTCCAAGAATGTGCTCTTGAGTAATGCCTCTGTTCCTGGAAATCCTCCCCGGCACTGTGCACTTGCCTAAATGGAGGTGTGGGGGGGGTTGAGATGCTCTGGGAATCTGAGGCACCCACATAGATCCGGTAGGAAGTGATTCAGACCTACAGGCTCCCTCCGTTTTGCAAGGGTTGCTGGAAGTTGGGCAAGATGCACCCAAGACCCTCAAGAGATCACAGGATCATAGAATAGCTTAGGTTGGAAGGGATTCATCTAGTCCAACCTCCCTGCCATGGGCAGGGACACCTCTCAACTAGACCAGATCACTCAAGGCCTCATCCAGCCTGGCCCTGAACACCTCGGGGGGGGGGCATCCACAGCCTCTCTGGCAATCCAGTCCAGAGCCTTGCCAGCCTCATACTGAAGAACTTC
>NW_008602439.1:43101-45228 GCF_000691845.1 Merops nubicus | reverse complement strand
TGCAGGACCCTGAACTTGGTCTTGTTGTATCTCATGAGGTTTATTACGTATTTGTAATTAAACCTTTCTATGTTCAATAAGTGATGGCAAACAGGTCAAAACACATGAAAGAAAATGGTATTTTTGTTCTTTTTATAGCCACTGATGCCAAGAAGAATGAATATAAAATTTAGAGATGTTCAGCACTGATTAAAAAACCCAAATATATTCCTGCAGTTTTAGTACCAAAAAGATCTGCACTCTTTATGCCCTAAAGAACTATTCTACAAGGCAAAGAAGTGCCTGAAATTCCTCAAAGCCCTAATTTGCACAGATTAGGGCACATGGACATCCCATGACCACCAGTCCCTTCCCACCACCACAGCGAAGACGCTTGTTGCGTAGCCTGCCGCAACTGTCATTTCACTCTAAAAGGACAGAATAAACACACAGCATGTTCAATTAAACCTGTTTAAGCACTTAAAAGCAACACAGCAACTGGAACCCTCAGCATTTTCTTAGCAAATCTACAAGCTCCTTGCAAACGAAGGGAAAAATAACAACATGCTAAGTTTGCTGATGCTGAATATTGGCTTGAAGTCAAATCTGTAAGGGAGGATCTGGATGCTCACCAAGTAGAACACGGAAAAGGAGACTTTTTTTCAAGCCCTCACAACCTTTAGTTACACAATAGTACTAAATGTAACTCACAATATTGGGCAAAAAAAATTATTTCTTCATTCATAAATCACCAAGGCATTGTGAGATAAATGACTCTCAATAGATAACATTTTCCACATGAGTTTTGGTAAATATTCGAATATCCATAAACACTGAAGTATACTGGTTTTGAAAATATTATTTCTTATTGAACAGAAATAAAAACATTCAAATATGTGCAGAGTCGGAGGAAAAAAAGTTCAAAACCACCATTATCCATAAGTGTAGTATTTACTTCTGAATGTTCACACAAAAAAAACACCTGCAAAACATACACAAGTTGACCACTCCTAGAGCAGTGAAGTGATCCTCTCCTCACAGGAAAAAGATATTTAACAGCATAGTTGTTCCCTGGGGTGAAAGAAACGCTAAAAAATGACAAATGTTTTTTGGTGAACAAATTGGGGGGGGGGAGGAGATTTTTTTGTTTGCTTGTTGGGGCAAGATGGGGTTGGCGGTTTGGAATTTTCGGCACTAAGGAAACCTCAAAACAGGGCTGGAGAAGAACCAGTCATACTGATTCTTTTAAATTTTTCTTATTTTGTTGAGGTATTCAGAGCTTTATTTGTAAGGTATATCTAGCATGTGATTGAAATACTGTTTAATATTTGCAAAAGCCACAATTTACAAAGGTTTATACTAAAAATTTCAAGTTTGCAATGCATTTGTTACAGCTTCACATAGAAAAATTTCAAAGCACTTTAACACTTCCAAAACAAATATGTCTAAGGAATTTGAAGTTTCCCCACACACAACTGACAAGCAGAAAGTCTAAATTAATTAAATTATTTATTGTGAATTATTCAGGCAGCATTAGTTATCTTGCACACGCATACACATGCTTCAACTATACATACCCCTTTCTAATCTACAGAGACATTTTCCAGGAGACCAGTAATATTTTAGAATACAAAATAATATAAAAAACTTCCTAGAAACTGCCACTTACAGAATCACCACATGAAAATAGTTACAGGAAGAGGAAGCTTTTGCCCAGGGACTGAGGTCTATAGCAAGACTATCATGCTACTACACAGTTATTGAGCATCACTGTGGCTTAGGGGATACCATTAAAAACAAAACAAACCAATATCTAGAAAGTGCTATGTTGCTCAAAAAAAAAAAAAAAAAAAAAACCCAACCAACCAACCAACAACCAACCACACAAACAACAACTATCAGCCAAAAAGGAAAGCAGAATTCTAACTTTTTGCTGATCAAAAATTACGAATGAAACTCAATTCTGAACTGGTTCACCACTTGTAAAAATTACAGTCAAACAGAATTAATGCGAAGAAAAAAATGGTTTCTTGTCTCCTGAATAAAAGCACAAGCTCTACAAACATATTATGGTCAACCATCAACATGGAAGTACTAAACCATTTTATTCATTTATTTCCAAAAGGAAGAAATCGAAACAACTTGCTT
>NW_008602439.1:0-43070 GCF_000691845.1 Merops nubicus | reverse complement strand
GAAAGATAAAGAGTATTCCTGTCAGGAAGCATTCCAAATGCATAGTTTGGGAGTTGCAGCAGCAATATGCTGAGAAGCAAACTGTATTAAAATATTCTTTAGGTTTTTTTTCCAAATGCATTGTCAGTCAAACAAAACACAATCCACGCGTGGCAGCATGCCAATTGTGATAGACTTCAGATTGCTTGACAAGATCTACTGAAATGCTCAGTGCATGAATACTTTGGATTAACTATCAGGAGGCATGCAAGGATAGCTGCTTATTCTGCACCAAACCCTTCAGGTTCACTAGAAGAATAAAGTATCTTGAAAACAGAAAAGATTAAAAATTAAGACCAGAATGCTGTAATTTTAAAAGGCAAGTGACAAAGATGAGCACTGGGGGGAAAAAAAAGGCAGAAAATACCTTGGTGAAGGTCTCCAGAAAAAAAATTAAAGCATGACAAGATGGCAGGAGCAGCATGTGGCCTTATGTAAAAGAAATAAGAGCAAACGCTGTTTAAAAACCTTCTTCCTCACTAATGGTTCCTTCCTATTAAAATAGTACTTCAATTTAAACAGGCTGTATGAATGCTGTCTTCATCTGACCACAGAGTCAAAATAAAACTACTGATGTTGAAGAATCAACATGTGATGGGTGGACCAAGTTCTGCCCTTGTGCAAAGCCTGTCACCTCAGAGGCAGCAGAGGAAGAGTCAGCTCCACACTGATGTGGGTCTTACCACACTGCAAAGCAATATTAATTAAAATAATATTTTTTTAAAAAAAATTATTATGCTGAAAAGGATAAAATGGGACCAATAGATAAAGTTTGCTCAGCTACTTGTCTGTGGTATTTACATATAAATATAGTTATTAAAACCCTTAAATCCATTTTAGACTTTCAACTCATCTTCACAAGGTCAGAGCGCAAAGAAGCTACAAGAATAGCTCCAACTTTTGCTACAGAACCTGCTCTAACAGTTAAACACTGAATCTTATTCCTAAGCTTACTGAAGTGTTATAATTATTCCTCAGTGGTCTAAAAAGAATTTCCCCCTATACCCATTAACATTTCCACACAACACGGTATATTTTGTCTGAATCCCTACTGCATGTAAACAGGCAGCTCAAGCGGGAGTCTTCAGCTTAGAATCGTGTATTCAGTGCAGATGCTGGATCCAGCAGGGAAACCATGAAGAACCAGGACTATTTTTTTTAATTACCTGAGCTCTTGAATATCATTAGCAGCTCTAGAAGTACCATAATCTTATGACTTCTTAAGAATGATATACAGAAGTATAAATGGTAGATCTGTAATTTCAGATGAGAAGCAAGTACATCAGTATAATGTTATTAGAAAAATAACAACAGTCAAAAGAGCAAAGGCTGCTGTGCAGACAGCCTGTGCCTATCGCACACAGGAGGACACAAAAAATTTAAAATTGTATTTCCCATTTCTAACACAACCAGGATACCATGCTCCAGGCATCCCACTTCAAACCAAACCTGCTCTTCAGCACACTGACTCCAAGGCTCAGAGTCTTGGTTTGGTCCATTCAGACCACAGAGGCAGGAACCTGGTGAAGACAATGACAGCAGCAAATCCTCCAGTTAAAAGCCACCAGTTAGACATTGTAGCTTTCCTTTAAGCAAATGTATTCTGCCCTTTCATTCCTATCCCAGCATTAAAACTGTAACTACCTTTTACCAGCTCAGGCTTCTCTCTCTCCGACCTACTTCACTCACTTCTCAGGCTCCCTTCTCAGTGTAAAAACCCATGTGTGTTACAAAGAGTATATAGAGGTCTCCTACCCCGACTTTCTCTCCCATTTCTGTAAGGAGTCTTATTTTCTCCTTTTTTCTCCTATTTCTAGTCTTTTCTGCTTGCTTCACTCTTTCACTATCACTCATGTTATGCACATCCGTTTTTCTTCTTGTTCTTTTTTGTTCGTGGTGGTTTTGTTGACCCAGAATATTCCCCATAATTCCTGCAAATTCAATTCTGCCAGGAATCTTCAGTCCAGCTTTCCTAAAATCTCACTACATGATGCACTATTTTGGGGGTTTTCCTCTGGACTAATTAGGAAGGAACTGCTGTAAATGCATACAGTTACAAATACTGTTTAAAGTTTATACTATTATACGTCACACTGTTAATAACAGACTAAGTTATAGACCTAAAGACTACTTCAAGACTATCCAAAGAATGTGTGTAGCTTACCACTTTCTAGAACTGAACTGAGTCCCTAGAAAGCATGCAAATTGAGGCCAGAAGCTGTTAGCTTCTAGAAACTTATCTAGACCACGTTAGTTGAACTGGCTTGTTTAAATAATAATAAAAAAGTAAGTTTTGTGTTAAAGGAAAAAAGATACTTTTTTATAAATTTGAAATTTACTGTAGCTAGCCCTATAAGATAATAAATGTGAAACAGAGAGCATGGTAACATCTGAATAACCAGACCAAAAATACCTTATTTTTGTTGCTCGTATCAATAAAGAAAAAGAAACTATTCTAGTTAAATTTGCAGGGGTGGAAGACATTTGGATTCATTTGGGTTTTAAGCATAAGTTACAAATTCCTATTCCCCTGGACACATTCTTATTTAAAGTCTCTCCTTCAGATAGCTTTTGCTCTAGAAGAACCACATTCTCTCATGAAATCATGCCAATCACTATTCATGCTCTTCCAATTTTTTTTTTTCCAGTCTGAAATGTGTTCTCACAAAACAAATAAGTGTTCCTAAACAAAGCATAGAGAGCAGTTGAATACTCAGTGATGTGCTAGTACTGGAGTAGAATCCAATACTATTTGCAGACATATAATCCCACAAGCAATCTCAGATGAAGAACAGCAGTTAATACTACCTGAATGCCAGCAAATTCAGTGTCAATTTGTGAATAATGTAATTTGGCTTAAAACAAAACCATTAGTCCCAAGTTTATTTCTGAACTAATAAGAGATGAAGACTTTTTAACTTTCTTTTATTTTCCAGATGTGAATTTTCTGTAGGCTTCAGAAGCTGTGAACTAATACAAAGCTAATAACGCTGTCACTGGAAAGCTAATTTTACTTCCAGAAACTTCACAGTCAGTCTGAAGTAGGGAAAAGGAATAAAAACAATTCAGACCCTCCTGCCTCACAGTGCTTCCCTATACTTACACCAAGTTTTACAGAGTTTTGATTTTTCCTGACCTTTAGGACTACCTTACACAAAATCCATCTGCAGTTGGTCAAATAAGAGTTTGTTCCAAAACATACATGTGAAGCAGTCTACCTGAAAGAATCTGATCTTCAGGCAGGCTACTAACCACCACTTCCAGGTAAATATTTAATTTATGTCAGCACATTGAAAACCAAGGTGAAAGATTAAAGGATTGGTTTCAGTCATAAGCCACTGAAAGAAGGCGGTGTCCAAACGCCCTACCAGGTAAACACAACAACAGCAGGATTCCTAAGGGATACAGACATTCCCAAACTCATCATTAGGCACACAAACTGAAGGTACACGCAGAGCTCTAAGATACCAGAAACAGCCTATTCTTTTTAAAATGGAGTACTCGTATTCCCATATAGACAGAAAAAGCAATAATGTTCTTTGCACACTATATTTCTCAAAGGTCATATTTGCAAGAATAAGTCAGCCTCTTAAAAGATTTTAAGGATAAAAGAAGAACCAAAAATCTTATCTCTCTTTATCAATTGTTTAATACAGTAAGTCATACTTCCAATATTCCTTGCGAAGTTTTGTAGAAGGCTTTTTCTCATTATCTGATCATACACTGAACTCAGCATACTTTCTCAAGATGAGATGTCTCCATGTTTTGCCTGCATTGAATGAATTTTAAATTATCCAGGACTGCTTTTTTTATGGGTTTAACTCAAAACTAATTCCAATGGAGACATACACAGTAAAAATTTTTGTTCTTAAGGGAACAGACAAACAAATAATTCTGTCATATCATTAAAATACAAGAATGTAACAAAGACATTCCTTTCAAGTACCGCTTGCATTGGCCACACTTCCCACAAAATCCAAAGGCAAAACCCACCTGGAACTGACCATGGCATCTAGTATTGCCACAAGCAACAATTTCAGGCCAACATAACTACCAAACATATTGCATCTGGGGTTTTCTTCAACGAATCCTTAGCTCAACTCCTTTGTTTCCTCTCGCCTCAAAGACTTCCATCTAATTTTATGGTTACAGGTAACAACAACCAGTTAATATCACTAAAGAATTAAATTAAAATAAGGATCTGAGTGCCTGGAAGTAGAATGATTCAGAGTTCTGCACAGCCCTACAAGAGTATCACAGTATTACCAGATTTCACTAAATAAGGTTCCAGATGATGTCCAATAAGAAGCACGTCTGTATCTTTTTCAACACCAGGCAAGTCGGGCAGCTGCCTAGGATAAAAAGGAGTCCCAGAACTAAGGGGAGGACTATGATTAAGAAAGAAAACACTGCAAGTTTCCAATATGTCCCTAGAAAGACACATGTCAAATGGTTCCAGACAAAGCCATAACCAGGAATACTACCAAGGTAAAATATTACTTAAGAAGAAAATGTGCAAGAAATAGAAATATACTGGAACCAGGAAGGACAGAGGGTCCACATCTCCAGCCTGATAATATCCTATTTTAGCTGTCAGTTAATTGTCACTAAAGTTATGAGTTGAAACCTAAGGGTAATGAGGTGATTTTACCTTTCTATCATAATATATTTATCTCCAACAGGGACATATAAAACTTAAAAAGGAAACTGACTCACTGATCCAATAGGAAATTCAGTAAAGAAGTGAGTCAAGTCTACAAGAGTGGAAGAGCAGCATGGACACATTTTTCTTGATCGCCACAAAAAGAACAGTTAGCCTATTACAAAGAAGGTATTAAAAATAATGAAAACACAGGAAAATGTCTGATGTGGAAGCAGTGCCCATTACGTGACACTCCGGTAGAGACACAGAATGGTAGATTGAACAATGTCACAGTGTAATGATCAATTTACTAAATCACTCCATGAATTTCACAGAAGCAGAATGGTTCTATGCATCTCTGAGCCCTACAAGTTTTCTATGACTGGAATTACTAAGCATAACACTTGCAGAAAAGATATCTTTATGATCAGAAGTTGACACATATGCACGGAGAACAGATAATAAAATGCAAAGGTCCACAGGCATAGCAGATAAGGTCAAGAGTCTCAACCTTAATTCACAGGTTAGAGAAATGTGGGATAAATAGGGCTGGGGAAGATTACACCGCTCTTCTAGTGTAATTATGATCCATGGTTACATATCCTTCATCTACACAAAAATAAATGTCTAGTCTTAATGCAAATTATGTTTGTCAAGATGCTCAGCACTGTACTCATCACTACGGATTTCACATGAAATATCATGTATCCTGGCACAACACCGCTCAGTACTGCTACAAGAGGGGCGTGAGGAAAAGCCACACAGTCTGCAGATGCTTTCACCCAGAAAGACAGTACAAATTGATGTAGGAAATTAATGATGTATTTAAAATGTCTTTGTTGGATGCTATAATGATTTCTTTCCAGTCTGAAATGACCAACAGGCTGGCAGCCTGTAAAACTCTTACAAAAGGTGTACTAGACAGCTTTATTGTTATGCACAAACCTACCATGTTAAATTCACTCCAAAGTACTTGCTCTAGAGTTAGCATTATGATCCCACTCTCTAATTCACTTAGGAGAACAAGCTACTTCATCTATACCTGTGTATTAAGCCACTGTGCCAGTGCTTACTTGCATTGCTATGATTTCACTGCCTGTTTTTAACTAACATGCAGTACAGAATCTCTGTCTCAGCTGTAATAAAAACTACAGCTCAGCAGCAGTGGAAGTCAGATGTGTTTTGCTAGGAAGAGTCACCCCAGAATGCTCTCCCAGTAACATATTTGACCCTTGCCTTGGTTGCAAACCCCTTCTGATCATTCTCTCCTCTTTTTTCCCCCCTAAGGCTTCAGAGCCTGAGCCAAGCACTGGGTTATCCAAGACATCCACAGTGTATTTGAAGGGGAACTTCGCACCTGTAACCCACCATTTCCACAGCTCTTGAAGAGCTCTCTTCTAACATCTGCCTCAGTAGTCCTTCTACCCTTGATGCTCCTATTGCCAGCTCCTTTTGCACTACAGCCCCGTCACCTGAGAAAGGGATGACCTTACAGATGATGAATAGCTGGACTTGACCAAGATTCAACTTATCTTTTAACGTTAGTGCAGAATGCAACGCCCTCCCCTTGGCTTCTCACAATGCAAGGCTACACCACCAAAACTCGCCCTGGGAGTGCAGAACAGAGCACGCAGAAGCAGCATTCGTCACTGACAGCAAAAATGTCACTTGCACAACCAGTCACACAGAAAGTGTTTATCAAAAAGGTACATCCTTTTCCAGATATCAATCTGAAAATGCTAAAAAATAAGCTGCTAAGGTGTATCAGCAGCTGTGATTTGGCTTGGAAAGATAAAGAAATGTGAATAATTTGCTTAACAGGTATCCCACATTTTTACTATTTTCAAGATAGAAGCCGCTTGATGATCACGTGGAAAATGCAATGAACTTCTCTGGTTTTATGATAGATATCAAAAACAAACTTTCTTAAGAACGTACCTTAAACACCACAGATGAAGTTCCCCTTATTTCCATGACAGGAATAGTTGATAAAAGAGTTACAAAAGGCCTTAAAGTTTCTAGTGTAGGTTTGAAGAATGTTACATTTACATTCTGTAACTTCCTTGCAGAGGAGTCATCAACGGCAGGCTTATTTTCATTTAGAAAATGATGCTCTAAGAAACTGGATAAGATGCTTTTGTATCAATTAATGAAAAAGAACACCTGCTCTTTTTCAAGAAAGGAAAAGACAGAAAAGGAAAAGGCACATTATCTTAAAGTAAGCCAGATGATTTTCAATCTACAAAGTTCTCTTCCTTGAATACTACATGCACACACTGTCAGATTAGGGCCATTAAAGCTATTTGTAAAACTGGAATATGCCCACAGTGTCTGGCAGGAATTACTAGCATCCTTTGTCATTGCTATTAAGGAGCATTTTAAAATACTGTCTGTCACAAATAGGAGAAATGAATACCAAAAGTACTACAGCAATACAGCAAGAAAAATAAAACAAAACAAACCTATCAAAACCACACAACCAAAATATACTTAGTAAAATGAAAGGTGAGGTCTTTGCAGAAGCACGGATTTAAGTAGTCAATACCTGAACACCTTGCAATGAAACCATGAACAGTAAGTTGCTCTTGCACTATGGATGCCAAATTCAATACTGAGGATCCAGACAACTCAAGAAATGAAAGTAATTAAAATTTAACACCACTTATAAATACCACCTCTAAGTCACAAAAATACTGTGCTTCTGACACAAAACATACCCATTTATAACAACAAAGGCTTTGGGTTAAAGGGCATGAAGTGCAATAACAACAAAGCTATAATCAAACCCACAAGAGCCCTCAGCTATCTAACGCCTACTTGCTAAGCCTCTATAACAAGCGGGACAGCACATACGAGTAACTACCCTCATTTTTTTAATGCCTTTTGGTGACAACTCTGAAGCTATGGACTACCTGAGAGGAAAACACTGATTCTCTATAAGCAAGCTTTCTCCTAGGATTGTGCTTGATTCAGCTAAACTCCTGGAACACAACAAGTTGTCAGGTGAGTGTGGGGGGGAAGCCAAGAGACTTGCACACCCCAGAAAGCCAACAACCTTGTAGCTAGTGTGCCAGTCCAAGTTACTAAGGTATTGAGGAATGATTTAACAACTGGGCTGAAGTCAGTCCTACTGCAGTCTTACAACACCGCATTTAGTTCACAAATAGTGAAACAGCCAGGTGAAGAAAGATTTAAGAAAAAGGAACAAGGTCATATCCTATAGCCCAGTGCCTGAAAATAAGGGAGTGGAGGGGTCAGTTACCTGCTCCTTTTGTTTCTGCAAAGCATAGAAATTGTAATGTTGGCCATTAAATGGCTTTCTGCAGAACTGAATAGCCCAATCCCTAATTAGGATCAAGAACCTCAGCAGAGGACTCAAATCCAAGCTGTTCTATGAATGTCCATTGCAGCTTTTAACCAAATCAACTTCAGTGAACTTCACTTCCCAACCCCTCACCCCCCTGAAGAAGTGGAAAAAAGTATCGAAGCCTCAGAAAATAATGGGAGAAAAAGAAATCCAGTTCTGTTTCACACTAGTGATGAATATTTTGAAAATCCCTTCGCTAGTATGTGTTAAATTACTTTTTCCAGATAATTATTTATTGTAAGGCTCAAAGCCAAACTCAATGAGGCAATGAGATTAGGCATTATAAGATGCTGAAGCTCAATTTAAACAGGCGTAAAATAACTTGCATTTTTCTTTCCAATAGTGCTGAAAAGTTACATTATTTTCCTATCAATGTTAAAGCAAGAAAGAATTAAGATGAGTCTCACTTAAAAACCTTGCGATTCCCAGATTAACACTTTCAGCACAAAGCAAAGGAAAAATATGTAGAGAACAGGAAATCAAAGGAATGGTAATCTTGCTTTTTAAGTACACACAAAGTTTTTAGCAATTAAGGATACAAAAGAGTAAAAAAAAGGATTTGATTTAGATGCCTTATTCTCTTCGGGGCAGACCAAAACTGAAAAATAATCTCTACATTTCACACTGTTTTGGAAATCTTTCCAAAGGCTGCTTGTCTAGAATATGGTTGGCCAGGATACAGCCTCTGGATGACTCAGACATGTAAAATGTCATCTGATCTCCCTAGTGTCAGTTTGGCCTTTTCCATTGATGAAAGAAAACAAACTTTATATTAGTTATTTCCAGTCTTCAAGATATGCATTCTTAAACTGAGTAATTCTTTGAGTGAGATTCTCACATAAGTGTAGGTGCTATAAACTTAGGATCTTATACAACTTTACTTTTTCCTCACTTAAGATATCAGAACCTAATTTAAAACTGTAGGATCACAGAAATGTCTGTTAATTTTCAAAGCTAGTAGTATGTGAAATATTTCAAACAGCAGCAAAACAGGCAAGAGAGAACAAAACATCAAGTTCCCATAAGCTATGACTTTTATTCTGATTTTTATCTCCTCATTGATAGGTAGAGAGGCCAAGAAGCATTCAGCATACCTGCTCCAACTTCTTTTTCTTCTTCTTCAATGTTGTTTTTGATGCTGTCGTACTCCTCATCGATTGCCTGGTTGCCACGCATTTGAGACAGAATTCGCCGTGCTCTCTGAGTCTGGCCTTTCTGAATGAGCCAGCGGGGGCTTTCGGGAAGAAACAGGAACCCAAGAAACTGTATAACAGCTGGAACAGCTGACAATCCCAGCATGTACCTGGAAATAAGTAAAAGAAATAATTATGTGCCTACAAAAACACGCTAGAAGAGTCGGTTACAGCTATGTAAGCTGTAATTTACAAATCAAACTCTCACCCCCTCGTGTCCCTCAACTCATCAGAGCTAAGCAGGCAAGAATCATATTCCGCAAGTACTTTGGAGAACAGGATCTTTGCTTTCCATTCCAAGAAACCTCAAGGACACGTTGACTATTCTGCCACCACTGACCCTACAGCCATTGGTCCCAAGGACACTAAGTCAGACTAAATAAAAACCCTGAAACATTGCATAGTTTGGAAACTGATAATCCCTTTGGTGAAGATGAAAGAATGACCAGAGAGAAAGCAAAGGCCCAGAGAACACATGGGTACTGCCGATGGCAAAAATGAGATTGAAATCCCACTAATTGTTTACAGACATAAAAAAAAATAAAACCAAAACCAGTCAATGAAAAATGCTTAATTTGGTCAATAATATGTATACACAGGCATGTGTGACCAAGGAATATGCTTCTTATGTGAGGAGATGTCTGTTATGTTTTTGAAAAATTCTGACTCTAAGAAGAACCACTGAAAAAAGTTAATTTCACCAGAACAGCAATTTACACCATATTTCTGGAAAGTCTGCTCATAAATCTTCAGCCAGCTGCAATGTTAGGTTTTAAATCAAAACTTCATTTTAGATGCCAAGGGGGTTTTACTATATGCAGAATTAAGACTAGTTCTCTACCCAACAGAGAATTACCATTGGTTTATGCTTCCAGGGGTCCACACCGACACCCGTGACAACACCCACAGACGCTATGGCTCTCTCCAGCTAAAGATGGGGGAAAAGACCGTGGAAGACAAGCAGACCACCAGCTTTCACGGGTGGTTCTGGTTTATACACTTCACATTTTTATATTCCACTCCAAAATACACTAAGAATAATAACAAGGATAGCAGAACAACATATCATTTTGTTCTGCTTTTTAAATGTGAACTTTTTGCACTTCACTGAGATTTTTTTTCACTTCCATTAAGGACTTGAAATGGTGCTGGTGTCACTTGTACGTTATTGCATTTGTAGATTTAACAAAGAAAAACACAAGCGATACAACCGGGCAGAAAAAAGGAGAATGGGGAAAAGAACACTCAAAAGGTAATGCAAACAGAATGGCCATTCCAGGACAGCGTGCACACAGGCCTGTCTTTTCAGCCCTAAGCTGAGACCTCAACTTCTTCCTAAAACCAACAAAAATTTCCCAAAGTCATACAAGTAAACCTTGCCCTAGAAAGAAATCTGTGGGCAAGTTTCCCGTTTTCTAACATTTTAAGAATAGTATAGCCTATCATTAGTTAAAAAAAGAGAAAAGCAGAAGGAAGAAAAAGAAATTCAAATCACAAAGCTTGTGGAAGGACTAGTAGTTAAATAGTTTTCAGCCAACATACCCAACAAGTGTCACTAATTCACTATTGGTCTCATTGCCTAATGTCTTCATTTCTTCCTATGCTCTTCCTTCTCCACAAACATCTTGGTAGTGAATACAGAATCACCTTTACACATACACCACCAAAGCTCACCAAACTCTATATTTAACAGAAGGGCAACAAAGCTGGTGAAGGGTCTGGGGAACATGTCTTATGAGGAGTGCCTGAGGGAACTGGGATTGTTTAGGCTGGAGAAGAGAAGGCTGAGAGGAGACCTCCTTGCTCTCTACAGCTACCTGAAGGGAGGTTGTAGTGATGCAGGTGTTGGTCTCCTCTCCCAGGTTACTAGCGCTATGACAAGAGGAAATGGGCTCAAGTTGTGCCAGGGGAGGTTTTGATTGGATATTAGGAAGAATTTATTTACTGAAATAATAGTGAGACATGGCAACAGGCTGCCCAGGGAGGTTCTGGAGTCACCACCCCTGCAGGTGCTCAAAAAATGAGCAGATATGGCACTTGAGAATATGGTTTAATAGTCATGGCAGTGTTGGGTGATGGTTGGACTTGATGATCTTTGAGGTCTTCTCCAACCTTAATGATTCTATAATATCTGCATTAGAGTGGTGTTTACAAAGCCGTTTCTATTTAAAATGAAAACTAAAACAAAACCAAAGAGATTAAAAACACTGTTGCTGCACTCTGACAAACTGCAGGCAAAAGGATCTTTAATGCATCTAAATAAACAGATTTAGTTCTTTACACTCATATTACCTAATTTATTCTCCTCCAAAGCCCTTCATTCCCTTAAATGAAGCAAAACCTCCAGAACCAAGCAGTTGGGTACCTGCAATCATTCTAGGATGCAGAATCAATTTAGGCTCCTGAAAGCTTGATCCAGCCTGTTGAAGGTACCAACTGGACTGTTGGATTGTTTATCACAGGCAAGACAAAAACAGAAATGCATAGAAAGAGCTCACTCACTGAAGTGAGTTTCCAGTCAACATGGTCAAAGTTGAGTACAACGAGCAGGCCAGAAGGAAAATGTTCAGTTAAGAGCATTCATCCATTACAAGTTCAAGAGCTGTTGTAATTTTCAGATCAAGCAATTTTGATATAATCAATTTAGAGTAAAAGCAGGCAATTTTAGACATTTCATGCAGCGAGCCAGCTTTCAGAAATCTAATATAGTTCTTCCCTATACAGAGTACAAGACTTTGTATCTGAAGTCAGATGTCTAGCAGACCTGAAAAAATCCAGCACAAAATTTAATAAGTCTGCTGTAACATTTCTCCTTCTCAGACATACTGCTGCAATACTATTAAGATGGCATTAGCAGGGTTTATAAAGCTAACCTGACATCAGAGTCAGGTTAAAAATTTGTTTTCTTTGGTTTATTTTTAATTTAATATCCACCATTTCCAAGACCAAGCAGAGCCAAGAAAAAGTAAAGTTCCTTATTGGCTTTTGTAGAACTCCAATACTTAGCCATTCAGTCACTAAGAGCTACAATAATTGCTGTAATTTACCTTCTCATATTTGATGACTCAGGAGTGAACATCTGTGATTTCTCCCCATGTGACTGCTGGCCACTCTTTACACGTGACAGACCATCTGTAGTCTTCCCTGCTCACTCTCAGGTTGCAGTAAGCTAGCTGAGGACAGACAAGTTCCTAATGTCCAACTAACAGCTCCAGCATCACAGCTGAGTCTCCTTGGACATCTCATCACTAGCAGAGCCTCAGTTTCTGCCCAGTGCATTGTCAGCAGTTTCACTTTGCTCCACTCAACCCAGCAGAACAGCGCTTGGGATGTACATAAAACAGCATTACTGCCTTAGCAAAAGTCATCCCGCACGAGCCAGCAACCTGCAAGAACCAACTGCTCCTCACTACTCAACACATCGTGCTGAATCTGCAAGACTGAGACCACCAACTTGTGAGGAAGCTACAAGCCAGGAATGGCAATGGAACACTAAGCTGGTCACGCAACTGCAGCATATGACATAAAAGAAGAGGCGGGAAGACCTTGGTTTGTGCTGTCCAGGAAAGAGATGAGCAAGAGGAGATCTAAATGCACCTTTCACAACTGAAGAGGAGCTCATAGAGAAGACAGAGACTCTTCTCAGATGTACACTGTGAAAGAACAAGGGTCAACAGTCACAAGTTGCAACAAAGAAAATTCAGATCAAAGCTGAGGGAAAACAATTCTTCACAGTAAGAGTGACTGAGCGTCTGAACAAGTTGTCTTGAGAAATTGAGATGTCCATAGTTGGAGATTTTCAGAAGTCAGCATCTCACACAGCTCTGATCTAACGCTTAATCTCTTACTCTCACTCAATTTGAAGATTTTATTTTCAATTTTTTTTTAATTTCAGTTCAGATGGGTTAAAAGGCCTGAATTATATGAGATTAGTTTATTTTTTCTTCCAAACAAAAGAGTAAGTTATACCAATGCAGAAGTTCTCCCAACAGTTGTGCAGCAATTCAGTGAGTGAGGGCCTCATTCCCATTTAAGATATAGTGGCATATCAAAATGTGTTTTACAAAAAGATAAAATCTACATTTGACAATGACTATTGTCCTCAAACTAGTCTTTTACTTTGGGTAAATATATTCACAAAGTAACTTATCAAAAGATGGTAACTTGTGTGTGCGTGTGTAACAAATGAATGGTGCTTTTCACTTAACTGATCATTTACATTCAAATGTACTTGTCAATCCACTGTCACCACTTGATTTGGAAACCCATAAATCCTATCCCACAGTGCTAGCTCCTTGAATGATCTTTTCTAAAGAAGCCTGGAAGTCTGCTTCTGAGCTACAAAAACACAAGCTAGGGGATATTTTACTTTACCTGAACAATTAAAGAAAACACACAGCTCCTATAAGATCAATATTTGCCAGATGCTTTGTTAGCTTGTATTTTTCTTCCAATACACTAGTATACTATTTACTGAAGTGCACAGATTACAAACCATTCCTTACTTCCTGTGTGTAAGCACACTAATTGGGGAAAAAAAAAAAAAAAAAAAAAAATTTACATCCACTAAAGCTTCCCCCAGGTGAATCCCTAACTACTGAGGTAAACTGAACTTTAAAAAAACGCCTAAACAGAAAGTGCACAACATCTCTAATAGTAACAGTGACTCAGAGCTCCATTTCTAAATAAATACCTTTAAAACTTGCTCATTCCTCCTACCCAGACCCATGCACAGGGAGTCATTATATTAGCAAATTATTCAGGCTAAAAGATAATTTAAAATAATAAAGAAACTACTGAATAATTGGCAGTGGGGATTAAATACTTAAGTTTTTACTTAGTAAAAAGTATGTTACTTAGAAATGCATTACTGCACACCATTAATTTTTCTCAAAATTGAGCATATTTATTTAACAGCAGAAAGGGAGTAGCAATCCTATAAAACTAAGGTTGTCTTTCAGTGAAGTCTGTTTCTCATTTCTCCTTAATTGGACATATAGTCTGCCAGAGAATGCAGCTGCATTAGAATGAAAAGGTCATCAAAAGCTTCACATAAAAATGCAAAATGCTATTTTCATTTGAGCTAAAGTAACCAATGCATTTTAAAGAAAGCACAAAGCAGACCTAAAGCTTAAAATTAAACTAAAGTTTAATTAAAATCAAACAAAATCAGAACAAAGCGACTTTTTCTTAAGGTCAAGATGTGACCTGTTTTTACAAAAGATGGAAAGGAAACTATCACATGGACAAAAAGTTAAAACCTCAAACTTCTTGGATCTTCAGACACACAAATGAAACTCTACATTCATTAAGAAACCATTCACTTTTGGGTTTAACGCATATTTCTTTACATACTATAAAAAGATCAGCTTCCAAGTTCTCCCATGTACCAAGTCCCACATTAATTGTTCCTAACTTAAACCTCCAATGTCACTGCACATAGTGATCCCTATTCAGCTCCATTAGAAGCTGCATATTTTTATGGTTTTTTGATATTTATGTTGCAAGGTTTTGAGGGTGAGGGGAGGATCCTTCACATTAGGATTTTCAAATAGCAAAACGATTCCAGGCTGCAGCAACAGAAATGGAAGGCCCTACAACAAAATGTCCCTTTTTCAAGAGAAAAGTATACATAATTAAGCATAAATTTCCAGAAGCTGGAACGTACAGTTTAAGTCATTCCTCCTACACTTTTTTCTCTTAATTATTTTTTCAAGTCAGCACTGCAAGTATAATACTGAGCCACTGAAATTTCCCATCTCCCTCAAATGAGACACCACAATGAAGAGACAGTAGGCATAAGGCTGCAGGACAGAAACACTTAGCGATATCTGCAGGAAAAACATAGTATCCAGAAAGTAGAGTAAAATAGATTTGTATTATTCTATATCTTAAACTTTTAACTATAAGGTTATGCTACAATGTCCTTCCCTTCAATTCTGATTGGATTACTACTGCACAGATTAAGAATATTCTAAATACACCTCTATTTTGTGCATATAGCATCACACTTTCTGGAAATGAGCACGTAATTATTCTAAATGTTTTTGAAAGTAGCTTGCCTTTCACATCATGACAATCATTCAGGCTTGTTGATGCATATTTATTGCTCAAATATTTTAAAGTTTAGTACAATCAAGAACCCTAAGCATGGTGTGAATACTAAGCCTAAGCTAAAGCAGTATGGATATCATTTAGCAACAGTTAATTATTACAGTTTCATTTCAGTATGTAGCCCCACCACTTCATACATAAACTCTGTTTTACCAACCAGAATTATAATAGCTATCAACCAAACCACGACCATGCCAGTTTTGCTTTTAGCAAGGAAGACTCACAAACCTCCATCCGTCCTTTGCGAGGTAGCTGAAGATTCCATCAACAACGCTTGCAAAAAACTGCCCTCCAGTGATGAACAGGGTGTTAATGGTGACTAATCTGCCTCTTAGGTGCGGGGGAGCAACTTCGGCGATGTACACTGGCACAGTCATAGATGCTACACCTACAACAATAAATTTGATTACAGTTATAAAACCAAAAGAAAAACCACATCCCTTTTTCATCATAAAATATGACACCATTTAAATGGGACAAGGTGGAAGAATTTTCCTTCCTGGTTTGAAAAAATGAAAAGAATGAAAATATACCAAGTGAACTCTAGAGGTATACAGAGAGCAAATGGGCACGCACACTGGTTGCCAGCAGTTGTATTGCAAGTTCAAGGTTTGATGCAGTCATACAAGCAATAACTCCCTTCAATTCACATTGTGCATATACTAGGTCAAATAAAACGCATAAATACATTTCTAGTTTTGAAGCAAAGAGATGCTACGATCCAAGTATGCACACTTAAGTCAAAGTAACCGAAGATGCAAAGCGTTTGCAGCTCTGAATTTAAACAGAACTTTAGTTTGTTTTCCACCACCAAGAAAAAGCAAGGCTAAACATTAGAATTCTCATTTTTATTATTGTATAATTTCATTATTGTTATAAAGAATGATTTCTTTACTTCCTTAATTGTTTCTTAACTTTCTTCAAAAGCATTCTATATGCCGTGCTCAAAACTCTACCACCCTAAGGGAGCAAGGACTGAAGGTAAAACACAGCTGCCTGTTGTTCTGTCTTAATGCTGGTAGTATTTCCTATGAATTATGCAATGGCTCACAGATGTCCCATCTTCCAGCCTGAGGCAGCTCCATCGTGTCCACATAGACATAGTCCTGTGCCAGTGCCTCACCCCCTGCAAGAAATGGGGTCACCAAAAGGTGTGCATGTGGCTTCTGACACATGGCTATGGTTCCCAGCTCGTGTCATGTCAGAAAGGATTCATCATAAAACAGTGGAGGCTTCAGCCAGTGCCCTGCTGCCTGGCTGACTCAAACTAAGAGCACAAAATCACGTTTAACAACAAGGTTAGCCTGACAGAACTGCTGGGAGCCTCCAAAAGCTTGAGCGAGGAATACAGATTGTTTAATAATAAAATGGCATCAGAAGATCCTTTGTTAGGATAGGTAAACACTCGCAGCAGCCGCTCGGTGTGATAACCCACTTCCTGGCAGAGCCTCCCAGGATGTGCCAATGCCTCCTCCTCCTATTGACTGAGAAACCCACATGGAATAAAAGAAAAACACTTAAAAGTGTCAGGGAGGAAAAAAAAATCATTAAAAATTTATTCAGCCATTTTTTAAAGCCAAACAGGTCTGCTTGCTTGTGGCTATTTTATCATTCGGCCCATAAATACCTTCCCTGCTATTTGCAAGAGTAACATGGAAATGAAAAAAAGCCAACTGAATACAGAGCAACAGGAATGAAATGAGAAACTGAGCACTCCCAACTCAGAACTGACAGGTGCAGAAACAGAAGGGGGTCTTGCAATAAATACAGATAAGAAAAATAGAGTTGTGTTTCCGTCTTTCAAGGGACACATAGAAAACTGACCTAACAACTTTCTCTTGGAAGATACCTAAAGTCAGTCTCCATTAAAAGCTTTAGAAAAATAACATACAGGCCCAAAAAATGATATCTTTGAAATAGATAATCATTTAGCAAAGCTAGTTTCAGATTGAAGATGTGAACATCCATATGTGGATTTTACTGGAAAGCAGTTAGAAAGGTGTGCACAACAAATGCATGCTCTGTAATAAAGCTACATTTCCTCCCATTCAACTCCTAATGAAGGCTCAGTTTACACAGAATCTGCAGAGAAATATTGTTCAAAACATGCCAGCCAAATCTGCTTCTCAAGGATGCAAAAAGCACAGCCACACCATTGATCAGACCAAACACTGTTGGTGATGTTCAGTGCACACCACCAGTTCTGGGACACTGCTGGAACCACCATTAGCCCTGGCTAACACAACACTTGCCATTTACAAGTGAAACTAAAGCCTAGTGCTGTAACATAAGAGTAACGTGAAGGTTAAGATGTGTTTGTAAAGTATCTTGAACAAGAGACACTGCCACAGCAAGAGCTTCACCGTTTTTGCAGTCTTCTTGCCACAAAGTCAATGACTACAAGAATTACCAGAGGAATGGAAAGCTTGCACACCTCAATATCAAGCTAGACGATGATACCAACTATTCAGCTGGCACTAATACTATTGAAATAATTTATTATCAAACCTGCAAAGAACAGCACATGATTTCTCAGGAAAACCTATGGAGTTACAATATTAGTTCAAAATCACACAGAATTGTTCAGATTGACAGGGACATTTGGAATCCAACCTCTGTTCAGGCAAGGTCAGCTAGAGCAGGCTGCCCAGAACCACGTTCAGCTAGGTCTTGACCATCTCCATAGGTGGACCTCCATCCAAAATGGTTCTGTGATTCTGCAACTTCTATGTCTGCCTTCTCACCCTAAGACTTTCCACAATGTTGCTGTCAAAACCAACCTTTCTGACTTTGTACTCAGATTTTACTTCCTCTACTGGGCTTCCCAAAACCTAGAGTTCAAATCTGCCAAAGAGCAACCTCAGTTCAGAAGATGCATTTATGTTAAGTATTTCCAAACATATGTTTTGCTGCTCTGAGTCTGAAACAGAATGTGGCAGAAGGTTTCAGGAAACGGGAGGAGGCAATTAGGAAAGCCTCCCTAGTTTGCCTGGCTGCCATCCAGCAAGCATTAACACACAAAAACATAGTTCTTTCTAAAAAAAAAATCACCAGAAATAAAAAAGGCTATTCTGAAACATACCAAATTAAGGAAAACGCATACCACTTTAAGGAAATTATGGTTTAGATTCTATAACGTTATGTACGTTACAGAACTGCTTTCAATTGCCTTAGAATGTATCAATGTTCTCCAGATTTTCCTTCTCTAATTTCACTTTAAGACAAACACTAGAACACAGAAGAGTAAGTTCTTGTGAAAAGGCTTAGTCAGAAGCAGGGCATTAAATGTTAATCAACTGTGTAGTTATTTTAATGGCTAAAAATTATATTAATTTGGAAAAAAAAAAATACTACTTTCCTAGCAAAATAAATACGCCTGCAATGGAGTCTTTCCTTAATCTTTCATCGGAGAATCCTTTCACTTACACTTAGATGACATTTTCTCTCACTGTTAAACTGCTCACACCAAATAAAAGTTGCTGCAGGCAAGTATTTTACTACCTAACAAACCTGGTAAGTGATAAGACGTGAGGAAAAGAAAATGAAAACAATTAAATGGAAATCTGTCAGAGAAACTTTCAGCTCTACATTGCGTGCCATAGCTATGAAATCTAAGATGAGACAGGGCAAGTCCAACCTTTATCCACTTGACAACCAAGGCATTAACCTCCTGCCCTCATTAAAGAATATCGTTTAGAAAAAACTGTAACAGAAGGTTCCTTAACTTCAGATCACAAGATGCATCTAATTATTATATATGAAGCATTAGATGAAATGCTGGATTGAAATAATCATATTACATGTTTTTTTCACTTCCAAAATCGCTTAGGAGACTAATTACTAGAGCAGCTACTACCACCTGCAGATTTACCATCAGAAAGCAGAGACAAGCCAGTGCACAGCTCAGCTGTAAGACAATCAACAGAAAGATGGTGTCTTAGAATAACGCTACCACACAGAAAGGTATTTTCAGTATGAACATGTAAGCATTATAAAGAATTCATCAAAAGTTCAGGAATGAAGTCAACAAATCTACTGACAGGACAGAAAATGTCATGGAGAACTCCTATGAAACTATTCTAAGAAATGAGATTAAGCTAGCAAAACAAAAGGACTAGTATTGGAAGGGATCCAAGTTCTTGTTTGCAAAAAACATTTAGGCACAAATACTAGGAGATGGAATAATGTAAAGATTTTTTTTTTTTCAAGATCAGATGGATATAAACATATCCTGTAAAGATCAGGAGTTCCACTACAGCTCCACTTGTGTGTCTGGCAAACATGACGGAAGGTGCACCATAAAAACAACAGACGAGCAACAAAGACTGGAGACAGGATATTGAATGAGATGCACTTTTATTCCTAGCATAATAAAAAAAAAGCTCTAAGGTAGTAGGCATGTGTCAATCATTTCACTGGTGTCCACCAATAGCCTGTATCAGAAGCAGCAAAAACGTTGAGAAGGATGCCCAACATTTTTTGTTGTTCCTGTTTAGATTACTACCCAAAATATTCATAAATACAAGAGACAAGTGACAAGAATTGTGTAACTTTAAAAAAAAACCAAACAACCCCCACCCAACTCGATCAGCATTTCCTGCTTAGGAATGAAGAGTATTGATGGTTAACTAGAGGTGCTAAGGAGGCACATCCAGGAGCTGGTGTCTCTTTGCATCTGAAATGCTGCAGTTTGAATCCCGAGCCCCAAATTAAGGTTTACATATGGGTGATTCCCACAGCCCTTCATAAAGAGCTGGTGAGTTTGCCTTATAGCTTCCCCCCAGCGTGCGGCCGGCCCTGCAGGGAGAGCCAGAAGGGAAATGAGCCCCAGGGGTCCCACACTGAGTTGACAAAGGTCAGGTGTCTGCTTGGGGATAAAAGCTGGGACCACTTGCAGGGAGTCAGGAGTGTCTGTCTGTGGAGTGCACTCCACAGAGCTTCCTGGTTCAGGGAAGACCTCCTGACTCTCCTTGAAACTGGGCCCCCAGTCTGTTTAGACATTTGTGAATGCAGGTCAATCAGGTGAGAGTCACTATGTAGGCACCTTTTTCTTATATGTTTAACTTGCTGGTCTGTCTGTTTCCCATGCCAACTACGGGAAACCTCAGGTCTCTATTCATGACACCTGTTGTGGGCCGAGTTATGTCTTTTGTGGGATCATTGGGGGTGGCGTCAATTATATACAAACCGGTTGACTTGTTTGTACCCCCGGCGGTCCTTCATGTCATGATGTTTTTGCTTACAATACAGTCTGTGTATTGGTTTCTCTTCCAGCTGGTTGTGTCGTTCCTGTTAGGCCTGGTCACCGGCAGAACAGCATCACAGTTCTGACTCTCTTATCTGGCTTGCTCTGACCCTTTGCATCAACGCCAGATAAACCAGGGAAGGCAACCAGCTAAAGGCAGCTGCACCACTCAGCTCCCTTGAATAGTTCACAATGAGACCAAAAGCCTGTACTGGCTCATAGAATCATAGAATCCTTTAGGTTGGAAGAGACCTTTAAGATCATCAAGTCCATCAGCAGGACTATGATAACGGAGATTGGCCTGAACTGCCATGGGACTCCAGAATGCCCAGTGGGAAACTAAATTCAGGATATGAAATACTCACAAAAAAAAAAAAAAGGCAAAAATATCATTGATCCTATCTCAAAGTACAGAGTACAGCAACCGAGCCATTAATCTCTATTAACAACAGAGAAAATTCACAGCTCTTACAGAAATTTGTATTGTTAGGAGTTCCAAATGAACGAGCAGAATTAGATGTTACGAAAACATTTCCATTCAGGAGAATACTGATGGGAATGAGGCACTCTTCACTCCCATAAAGCTGTTCTGAGATACTTAACCAAGGTAATAGTTTCCATTTTTCACATCTCTTAGAATGAACATGTAAGAGTGAATTTTTATTACAATGTTAAACTTTGATGCAAACAACATTAAAGTTCACTTCACTAAGAAACTGCCCACAGTGGTTTGTTCTACTTGTAAGGATTCCAAGCACCTTTAGCAAGTACTTCCACAGACAGGATTTATGGAGGCAACCTGATGAAGAAGCAAGTTGATGCCAAAGAGAATCATGGGATAAATATTAATAAAGAGCTTAATAGCAGTTGCTATGCTACAAGAAAACTTAAATACAAATTCAAGGCTTATTTTTTTGGGTTTTTTTTGGGAGGTAGGTGTGCGTTTTTTTCTTTAAATAAATAGTAAATTCCAAAGGGCGTAGGGAAAAACTTGACAAGCTACAGCTGAACACCAAGCTAATGTTTTCTTCCAGCAACTTTGCAGGAAATCTGATAAACTTCTTATATCTTGGATATTGGACATGCAATCTCAATTTAGTACCTTGAAACACTATTGATCCCAGAAGATTACACAGACAAAGAGACATTCATCAAGTACACCACGAATTATACTCCAAGGTTTTTAACTTACTTCTGACAAATACAGCATTCTTGCCAACCAATAATTTTTGAACGTTGCTCATATCTAAGTAGTAATATTCCAGATGATAAGGGCAACAGAGTCAACTTTTTTGAAGAAGTGACAAGTTCTACAATAGTTGTATATTCTTTACTGTCAGTCTAAAGAAGAACCCATTTAATTAATTTGTATAGAGAAGAATGTCCATCATTGACAAAATGGTTACCTCCCAACCGCAAAGGATGTTTATTTTAAAAGGCCATTAGCTTTCACAAACACAGAGGGGAGCTGCAAACAGCTACCTCTATTCTACAGACAACTCCACAACATATGTTAATTATACAGCTAGACCTAAACAAAAATTAAGCTTTTTCATAGTATTGTAGAGTCCTTTTCTGCTGTTACAGTTAACACTTCAACTTTCAATAATGACAGTCAACCTCAGGGGATATTAGAGTGCCTCACTGAAGATGCTAACAGGGAATACTTGAGAAAGCAGTGGATTTGAATGCTGTTCTAGTACCCTAACCTCTTTCCAGAGTAGGTAAAGCTGAAATCTTCTCTGAAACTGCTAGTATTTGAGTGTGAACAGCTCGAGTTCCCTTTAATACCCAGGCTTTCCACCCACTGCATGTAAGTAGGTAAAGGCATTATCATCAGTTTATACCTGGTCACTGGAAGTTATTTCAAGGATGATCAGCAGCACACTTTCCTTTTCAATCTCTCTCCTACATCAGATCAGTAGAAGCCCACCTCTTAGCAGTGGCACAACTGTACACAGCTACAGCCAAGCTTTGAAATAGGGCAGAACCAACTACTAGCACTAAAACCACATTGCTTTGTGCAAATGTAAATCAGAGTAATGAGCAGATTTAGGTACACCTCCTCTAGAGCAGGGGTACCATGTCAGCAGACTTCATTAAAGTCTTTTTTTTATTTAAATACTAATTTATTAAATCAGAGAGAGATGGTTCATCATAGTTAAAGAGCCCGTACTATTGAACATCTAGTACACTAAGTAACTGCAGAGCTTTACATCCCTATCTAGCCACTAGCCCAAACCAGAGTGATCAATCTCATAATTAGGGCCAAAACCTTATGTTAATATGTGGCATCCAACTGCAAAACAGTCCAAGGCCCAGAGCAATCTGAAGAAAAATAAATGAAGTTCCTCACTAGCTGGTACCTTAATGAGCCTGGATGAATAATTCCTTCTGTTGACCACAAGAATTGTCATATCAGTAAGGACCAAGAACACAAAAGAACAAAATCCTTCTTTGCCTAAAAAAACCCTCAAGTTGTATCCAGTAGAAATTACCACCACTGTCTCATTGTAAGAGTGACCCCTCACTAGCCTTTGTGAATTGCATTACACACTTGTTTCAAACTCCCTTGATCAAAAGATATAGATGCAAACCCAGTGCATAAAACTTAAGATGCTAGCACAGTGCATGATTCCTGTATAATGAAAGTGCCAAGAGCCTTCTGTGACATCTCCATGGTAGTATCTTGCAAGAAGAGCATAAGGAAACCACACAGTAGAGAAACAAATATTCAACAAACTGAATAATCAAGAAGGGACTGTTTATCACAGTATTTATTTTCCCACAGTGAAATTCTGCAAGCCAAGGAATCTTTTTTTATCTGGAAACTAGGTGGTTATGAAATGGGGAAAAAAGTAAGCCATGACACTTGAGGCAAGACAGACAAGAACCTACCACGTAGAGACTATGAAAGTTTCTTAGACTATAATTTAGTTTACTCAGTTTATTAAAAGAAAACGTAGTTTAGCAAAAACTTGAAAAGATACCAAAAATCGCAGGGATCTCTAATAACATATGCAGTAAATAAAAAAAATACTACCCACAGCCAGACTGCCAGTGTTCAGTTCTACCAAGGTAGAGGGGGATACAGAACATGCCACAATCTGTGGACACCAAAAACTACGTAGGACAGCTAGAGGGGAAGGGAAAAAAAAAAAAAAAATCATCCCTTTCTGGGAAAATTATCAAACAGTAGGAATGGAAAGAAAATTTTACATGAAAGCAAGCAGAACTGAGAAAGTTTTTGAGGTCAGAAGAAAATAACCACTTGTAAGTGTTAGAACCACTTTAACTGTAGGGTTCTTATTCAACATCAGCCTCAATGTTAGAATTATATATAGAACAGTTCATTTTGGGAAAAGAACTTTAAAAACAAGTAATTTTCCCTATCCAAAGTTATTTTAAAATTATTCAAGGCTTCAGTAATCCAAAAACATATTAAGAGGAAATTTATTTTGAATGGCGAAGTCAGAAGGAGAGAGTGGGATTTAACTAACCAGAGACAAAATAATCAACCTAAACATCCAGAAATTCTGAAGCAAAGTTCTTCGTGGCTGTCCAAAGCATAAGAGCATGCCTAGCACTACAGAAATCAGATCACAGTTTACACTTCCCAGCAACCCAGAATTAGTTACCTATATTCAGTATTTCTTCATGGCCAGCATATATTCCTTTTAATTCAGGTTGTGAAACAGATGGTCAGACATCTCCCTACTCAGCTGCCCTAGTTTTTGGGCATCCTACTGAGGGACCTCCTTCTCACAGTTTGCCACACTGGGAACCTGTGCTTTTAATTCATGGCTATAGATCCTATGCCAGAAAGCTGGCATGTTTCTAACAAGTTACTCCCTTCATGCTGCTCAAATCTAGCTTTAAGATTTACCCTGTCTCAGGTTACTTTAAAACATTGAGAATGATTCTTAAAGAAATTCACCACCATAAAAATGTAATAATTGAAGTAGTAATTGAGCTAGCTCATCAGTTTCTCCAAAAAATATAATTGGTTGCTAACCCACACTTTCAATAAACAACAGAGTTAAAAAGTCTTTTGTTGGGTCACCTACACAGCTATCAATTAGCAACTTTGAACACTGAAACCTATTTTCTTTTTTCTAAAGTAGTCCAGACAGCATCATATTAATTATTTCTTGAAAAGCATTTTTAGGAAAACCTAAATAGAAAAAAATAACTCTCAAAAGATGTGTACACAGAGGTATGCAGGAGAGGGAATAACGCTAATTTTTTATATTTAATTTGCTACAGCTCCCTCTACTTGAAAGGTACCAGGAATTGTTAAGTGCATTTCTGAATTGTTATAACAATGTAAAATTAAAAATCAGCCCTAAAGGTGACTAAAAGCTACTGAAACCAACCAGTCCTAATCTGTTTTATTTCTGATTTAATCTTGATGAAGTACTATTTGCAAAGATCCTGCGAACTCGGAAGCTGCAGAAAGTCTTTTCATTGTGAAAGAATAAAGCAGCACAGGTTTTTATACTGCTCAATGAAGTCTTTATTTTTACACTATTGCAAAAGCTTTGCACTTCAGAAAATGAGCAGTCTATTTTTCTTTCACTTGAAAATTACCAATACAACATAGCAGTTTTCATGTCACTTTTTATAAACACCAAAGACAGGCACTACTTAATCTGCATTAAAAATGAAGCTTTTAAATTTAATTTAATTTTCAGTAAATAGTAATTGATATAAACAGTGCTTTGCTGTAGGTACTCATTAGCACACGCAGACTACACACTACACTTGCTGCTTGCTTACACCAAGGAAAAACAGGCAGCTGAACTTGGCCAAGGCCTGAGGCAGCCACACCCAGAATAAGGCGTTGCTTCCCCAGCCACCAGCTCCTCCCCTTCCAGCAAGGCAGCAGATCAGGATGTGTATCCACGCCTCAGCTACTGGACGGGTGCTAAGACAGGAGACTACAAGCAGGGCCAAGAGAGCGCTGAGGAGTGGCCGCCCGGCTCCTGCTGCTGCCTCGGCCAAGCACACAGCAGTTCCCAGCAGGGAAGTACCGTTCTGTAACGGCCCAGAAAGATCTGGTAGGATGCATCTGCATAACCATTCCTATATATGCTAGAAGGCTAGTACTATGAACACCACACAATCTTTACATGGTTAAAAAAAACCACACCCACAATCCCACACCAAAAAACCCAGAACAACAGTTGAATGCTTTAAGGATTAGCAAAGATTTTCTGTGCAAATTAATTTTCTTTTCAGAGGACAAGAGTAATGGTTTGAAAGTTTTGAATTAACGAGTACTCCTTGCCAATCTTGCACTTCTGTTTATAAACCCCTTTTTTTCTTTCCCAGTTCTACTACACTGATGCTTTACCTAACTTAGACTTAAGTGAAGTGATACTTAAACACACATGAAAAAGCTTTAGAAGCTGAACTACAGCTCAGCAAAAAGCATGCCTGAAAGCCCTCTTCAGCTAAGAAGTAATTTAGTTTTAATAGTCTCTTTCTACAAGTTTCTACAATTAACAGTTGAACTAGTTAGTTTTTCTGTAAACTACTTCATGTTTGAGTTAACCAGAAGTCCAACAACTGACTCCAAACATGCAGCTTAAAATGAAGACAAGAATGCACTTACCTACCACTTGCAATTAAATAAAAAAAAAAAAAAAAAAAAAAACCACTAATCTAGAAAGACTAATTTGATAGTAAACTCAGTATTTTAGGTTAAAAACTATGGAGTAACATTAAATGTGTTTATTCACCACTCAGGAAAGCCATTCATAAAAATACTGTCTGTCTAGTTTACATTCCCAGCAATTTTCTGCTTGCAATGGGTAAACACTGCAACCATCAATGCAGAAAACTGTATTTGCTATGAATTAGTAGATGCAGTTACCCTCTTGTGCGAGAAGCAGCATGACTTGCAGGAAGACAGGCACCAGTTATGTAGTTTTATAACTATTGCTCTAAAAAATAAACAAAAGCCTTGTAAGCCTTTTACAGCCTATGGCCTGATTTAAAATAATAAGTTTCAACTATATCATTATATTGAAAGCAGCACTCATAACAGTAATGTCAGTATAACTATCACTATAATAAAAATATGAGTCACAGCAACTGCTCAGTTTCCTTCTATACTCAAGGTTTCATATGCAAGTAAGACTGTGTCTAAAAACACAAGTGATCCATGTAAAGATAATAAAATACATGCTTTTTTTAAAATCTGGGAAAATAAATGGTGTCTATATTTGTAGTATTGGAGATTGGAGGTGTGGTGCAAACCAGTATAGTACTTCTTCCTCAGGATACCTTCCACAGCACGCACATTTTGCATGCTAGGAAGAGTAAGGGTGTTCCCAGTGCACATGGGATAAGTCAACATCTTGAGTCTGTAGTCCAAGTGCTGCACATTTCTTAACTTTATGAGAAGCAGCTCAGCTTAAATGTCTAGTTTCCATGCAGCTTCTCCCCACGGTGTGCAGTTTCTCTGCTACCATTTCAGTAATACCTGCTTGGTACCAGTTAAACAACTACAACAAGATAACATCCTATGGAGGAATCCCTGGTAAAGATCTCTCAAGTAAAGTGGTTAAGTCTCAGAAAATGTTTTGACTATTACAACAAGGATCTTGCACTACTTCATCCTTAGTAAAAGAACAAACCAGAGCTGAACTTCTCCAGGCCACACAGGTTTACTCCTAGGAATTACTTGGGATAGTTTAGATCAGCAGTCACCACTGCAGGATTCATGGTGTTGCACTCAAGCCGTCAAGGGCATACAAAGGTACTTTAACCTATTTTGGTGTGTATTTACTTTCATCAGTTGCTTATACTGACAAAAAGGAGATGTTACAAGTGAAAAAATGAGGCTTGTGGAAAAAAAACTGACTGTAGCTGTCAAGTGCTAAAGGGAAAAAAGGAACAGATCAACTACTCCATTATCAACACCTAAGAGAGAAAAAGCCAAAGAAAGTCTTGTGTCACTAAGAGTGGGTGGATGCTGAAGGTGGGAAGAAATTGCAGCCAAATTTTATCAGTGAAATGGACCACTAAAAGGCTTCCTAAAAACAAGGCTGCAAGTCTCAAGGCTTCAGAGAAGATGCTGGTAGAGGACACAAGATCCCAGGAAAACCTAAGAGATGCTGCTCTCATGGCTTCCAGCTGTCGACAACCTGCAGTCCCCTATGCGCACTGTAACAGACAACCGCCTTCCAAACAGCCGTGATTCTGCTAACACGGTTGCTTTACTTCAACTTGGCAGACCTCCTTATTAGCAGTCCTCAGAGCAAGCAGATGTGAGAACCACAGATGACAGGAGCAAAGCTCCTGCTGTCCCCTCGCAGAGCAGCTCGCTCCTTCCTTCTCTGGGCAAGCTATCAGGGAGGATTCAGGGAGAGCTACAGGTCCTCTTGCAGTGATAGCTGGGCAAACACTGGGAAGTTCTCACTAAATCTTGTTAATTGATACAAGACCCTTGTAACTCTAGAAAACCTACAGATTAAAAGGAAATAAAGATGGCTATCTAAAATGACCTTCTGTACCTCAGAGCACTCCCACCTGACAGTTTGCTGTGGTGCCCCTATCCAGTAAGAGAATAGTGAAAACAAGGAATTTTAAGAAGAATTAGGAGCTAGCATTCAAAATTACATATATGACAGTCCCATTCTAATTGACATCAATGCAGCAAATACCCTTGTTAAGATAAAGTAAATCTGCTTTTCCTGTGACTTCCACTGCACAAGTTACAACAAATCACTGCAAGTCGTAAGATGACAGGCTAGGCAACAAAAATATTTTCCTGTTTCCGTTTATTCTCCCCCCACCTCTAAGTGCCCCAGGTTTTGTACTCTGAAGTGCAGCTACTATGGAGAGGCTCCTGTTAATTTTAACTCCTTTGTATCTGCTCCCACTAAGAAGCAGATTCCATCCTCAAAACTGAAAGGTTTATAGTTAAAAATGAAGCCATGTTCTCTTTCAAAGTGACAAGGCATTCTCATGTCAGGTTCAAGTTTTAAATGAAAAGACTCATGCACAAGTTACCACAAAGAAAAACAACTAAATCCAGGATAGTTCTGAAATACAATCTTTGCAAGTTCTGCACTTACAGCATTACTCTACTTTCACAGAGAAAATCTATAAAGAAATTTCCATATTTGGGGATAACTGAAAATCCTAAAACCAGAACAAGGAGGGAGCTGCAAATCCTCACAGCGCTCTTTCCAAAGAAACTCCATGAAGCAGTTAATGTCTCCCATCTTGTTTTCCCTTTAATCTGGTCTCATTTCCCCTGATCTTTTAATTAAGTTTTCATAAAGCAAGATCTAACTGAAACATTAATTACAGTAAAATCTAGCTACATATAATTGAATTTTCACTCAAAAGTAAAAAGAATTACTTTTATTTAGATTTTAAAAATATCTCTGGTCTACATCCTCTTCCGTAATTCCCAAAACAAAAGGTAGGGTCTGCTGACAACACTGCATGAGGGCAGCATCAGGAAGCACAATTAATTACCTACTGGAGAAGAATCATTAAACTGAACACTAATAGAGTAACTGTGAGTAGGAAAGAAAACAGTTGTGATAGCTTCTAATAAAGTACTAGGAATTGTCAACAAAGCTTAAAACAGCTTACAGGTGACTGAATCTCTGAATTACTCCCCACTCCTACCTGCTCTGATAGCACTAAAAAAAAAAATCCCAGTATTTTCTCTATAAAATTTTACAATCCATTGCAAAGCACACATGCTGATGGCAGGTTTATATGTATACGAGGTTGGGAAGGAGCCTCTATTCCAGCAGAAATGCTACTCTTCCTGCCACTAAAGGCCACCTCCTCAACAGCAGAATCCCCTCTCTTGACACTCACAACCTATGCAGTAATGGAGCAGCTATAATTCCTACAGATTGTGCTTCCAGCAATTCAAATTTCTATTGCTCCTTATCTTCAAGGTGCAGCATGATCCACCTTTCAAATACTGCCAAGTTCACATCCACATTCGTCTGCTCACTGAGTTTACATCGCTCTCCTTTCTTAAACAACTTTTTAATTGCCAAGACGTAGACCCTCTTGAGTAGTGTTTCAATATACCGTATCAGAAAACTCAAGATTAGGTATAAATTACCAAAAGCATCTAGTAGCAAAGTCCTTTAATGACTCTTGTGCCAACAGCTTGTAAGGAATAGAAAAGGCTCATGGGAGTAATTGAAGAATAAGCATAGTTAGTGATACAGTACATCAGATCGCATTCTGGAAGTTAAGCCTATGTTACTCCACTGAGACACATCTTAAAAAAGGCTTTATAGAGTTGCACTGATTTTTGGCAATCCTATTTTTCTGTGGAATGGTAAGTATGTGACAATTTGTATAAATGTATCTATTAACATGCAGTCTGCACTTCCAATTAAGTGGAATTACCTACAGTTACAAAGCCAAATGGGAATTACTAGCAGCCATTAATTGTGATTTATAACAAATAATCTATCAGCATTTCAGTATGATTTGAACATCAGGATTCCCTGAGCCTAGGCTTCTCTTGATAGTACCACCAACAGTACTGCCCATTTAAAGGCCAAACACACAGCAAGGAGGGAAATTTTTTCTCACTGTATCTAAGAAACGGAAAAACCACACTATGAATTCCATTCATAGAAACTGTAGTGTTGAACAGGTTATTAGTGATAGAATTAAAGATTATTTGGTTTTACTAAGTTCAAGAACGCCTTTCAAAAACACAAGCAAACATCATCTCCACCACAGACAGGGAAAAATGGAGGCATAAAGAACCACAGTCACTTTAAGATCAAGTGGTCAGTAAGTGACTATTCCAAGAATTACAAATTTGCCGTATATTTACTTAGCAGTAAAATGAAAGTATACCAGGTATTTTGGGTCTCACAATGTGCAACTTGGTGCTTTCAACAATACAACAGCCATTTTCTTACTGCAGTATTTAAAGTTAAAAAACCTTCTGAGTGACAATATGAAACAACCACATGCATGTATTTAACTTATTTTAACATATTTTGTTGTAATTCAGCCTTGAGACTACCTTAAGACAAAAACTTCCATGTCATGGCAAGATGAGTTCAAGGCAATGTGTCTCCAGCTCTTTGTACCAGCATGAAATTTTTTTTTTTTCTTGCAATAGTGCCCTTGCTGCTATAGCACACAAACAAATTTTATTGGTTCCAGCTCCTGGACAGGTAACACAAGCTGCCATTTGAACTGACAAAGTTTACCATGACTTAGAAAACAGATGGCTACAGATCCTGTAACAGGGCGAACTTGGGGAGTAAAGAACACACAGAGTAATTGTGAAAGTGAAATGCAACAGACTCGGCACTTCTCAGTCTGTCATTGCTTCAGGGAGGTACACATTTTAGTGACTGATAATGCATGACAAACAGAAATCCAAACAAAGACAGCCATATATTGCTTCTCAATGATTCAGCTACATTGGGTGCATAGTTGTACAAGACCAAAGTATGCACATAGGCATTTTCATGTTTTACTACAGCTAACTGAATCACTTGCTTTAAGAAAGAAACAGAGCATTGTTGTAAGCAAAATAACATAGAAGATGAATATAAGCATTTACAAAGCAATACGATGCACTTTGCCTTTAAATACCAACTCAAAAATCTTAAAAACTTCTCTAACAAATCTGCTTAAAGTTGTATTTTTTGGTGTAGCTCAGTATGACATCCATATCCACAGACTTAGTTTTATATGAACCTACAATTACCTGATGAACAGCTTCATACCTCCTGTAAAGCATTAATGTACTAATTAGTAGTTTATCAAGACCATGAGGTAAAGAAATTAATATTGCTGTAACATCAGCAGAATCACACTGACTTAAAACTAGCAAGAGTGATGAGTCAGGCCTCTTGAAGTCCTCTCTCTTGCTCACTCACTGCCACAGCAGAGATGAAAACGAGTTACCCTGTGCAGGTGTTAGACCACACAAGTCCATATTACCTAAAGCAAGAAACATATCCTTACTTGATAAAATTTAACAAAGAAGAACGAACTATATATTCCACTTGAAAAAGAAAAAAAAATAAAGCAGCGGAAAGAATGGCTCCATACTCCAAAGCAGTTCTTCATACTTTCTGTCCTTCAGAGCACAGCTGTGGAACCTGTTCCAAACACACTGATCCTGAAAACCTGCACAATTGGTTTATGGTATCCTCTTGCATAGCCACCTTCAGCCACATTTTTTCTCACCACAAAAATACAAACAACTCCTAATTAAAATATCCACTGACTTTCTAGTAGGCCTGAATCAGACATTCCCTGTCACCAACATGGGCCAGGAAAGACAAGTTACTGAGTTACTGCTTTAGCACTCACACTTCCAGTTCCCACTTCTTTGAACCATTGTGTGGCTTCCCCATGTCCTACTCCAGGTGAAGCTCCCTCACAGGGAAAACTTGGGGATAAGAGGCCATTGCGGCTAGATGCATTGAAAAGCCAAACAGTCCGACCAACAGAGCGGTCCTTAAGAAGTCCCAACATACCTAGTGTGCACAGCTTCACTTCATGTATCCTGGAAAGAGCCTCTAGGAAGAAAAGTAGAATAAATACAACAGCTTGAAGACAGCAGTGTAACAAGCAGGCTGGGCTTGCCCTCATCCAACCAGCACACAGCCATAGGGAGTTATGCCTCCACAACTCACCTGAGATATTCACACACAAAAATCCATACTCATGGATGAAAGATACAACTGAGAATATGACTACAAGCAGAGGCTCTATTAAGCCAGCCAGAAAAACGTTAAGATTCTAGGTAAGGAAGTACAGAGAACACATACACAATCCCTTCAAAGTTACACTATTACAGGGTGAATTACTGAGAATTAACTTCTGAATAGGCTAAACACAAATATTCTAAACAGAAGCCTCAGATCTTGCTAAAGACTGTTGGCATTGTAGACCAGACAGGCCTGCTGGTCTTGGGCTAGGAGGAATAACCTCTGCACTGCTGTGCTCATAAGCTCAGAGCACCGTTCCCTTCTGTGCAAGGCGGTGCTCCACCTCTAAGAGGATAATGATTAATCACCCAGGTAGTGCTTGGGTGTCAGGCAAAGCAATTAACTTTGAATTAGGGAGAGGCCCTGCAGACTGACAGGACAGATAGCTTCCAACTCCAAGGAAGGAAGCTTCAGAAATAAGTGGGCATAGACATAATCAAAGCCAAAACACAAGCTGCATCTTTTCTTACTTTAAAGCTACCATCAGCAGACACCAAAGAAACCAAAACAACAGAGTTTGACCTAAAAATCAGGCCTGGAAACCACAGCTTTTTCAGAAGCGCACACAGTTGAACACAATAATTTTGTTTACCAGAGCCAGTAAAACCACAGACTGGAATCAGGAGAGGAGGTAAGCCCTAAACCTGCAGGACAGCAAGATACACAGGGGTAATCTCACAGAGCATACAGGTGTAGGCCACTATTTTGCCCTGCCCCAAAGCTCAGTTTTAAGGTAAATAGTACCTTCTCGACCAAGCTTTCAAACAGTACTTTCCTGAGAAAGAGAAGCTGACATTATTTGTGTAATGCTCTACTTAATGCATGCCCAGATTCCTGCTATATGCACTAATGACTTTTTACAGGAACTTGCCAGTCAATCATTACAAGAGAAAAGACCTACATTCTGTGCCTTATTTCTCCTCCTACCCAAAAACTACATGCAGCACAAAACCTGACGCTGGTACTCACCTCAAAATGCTACCACCATGATTGAATTCCTGGGGTAAAACAGAATCATGAATGATTATATACACCGTTCAGTTTTTTCCACAGTTTTCAAGATCCTGAGGTAATCTGGGTGGCTCTGGCTTTCCATTGATACCGAGATGGTGCAAAGTGAACTGGACTGATGAGGTCAGCAGTGCCTACGATTAATGCAGGAGCAGGGAATCTACGAGGCAAAGCACTCAGCTGCTGAACTCCATAGTGAATAAAACCACACTTACCTTTTCCCCTCAGGCAGATTCCCCATTCCTGTGCTGACATAGCTACTACTGACCTCAACAGTCCAATAATCAAGGACCTGTGAACAAACAAAGAAGGTAATTTATTTGCCAACGTTTGTTGAAGAGCATTCTTAAAGTACACACAGCTTTGGTCTTAACCTTCATGCTCACTGTGCTCTAGCTAGTTTACTTCCACACTGCCTTTCTCACACATTAGACTCTCCTTGTGATCCATCACAGCTCCAACCAACAACCAACCAAATCAAGAGAGCAAATATTTAGTGGCAAGTCCCTTTGATTTATTTTATCTCCTTAACCTCACAAAACAAAACTTCCCAGCTGGGCAGCTACAAACAAAAAATTAAGTTCAAAGTCACAGTTGGGCAGAGCAAGTCGTCTTTCTTTTATTATTCCTAGTACAGCTAGGAATAACAAATACAGCACATTGACCTGAACCTTAATCACACAAAAAATCCATAAGAAGCAGTGTTTCTCTGCTGCTGTCACACACTGGACGAGTAGATTCCAAAAGAGTACTAGCTCTGACTTGAGGCATCTGACTTTGGGATCCTGATATACCATCCTCCACCAACTAAACTATAAATCAGGCTCTCAACTCTCCCTGCTCCCAACTGCATTTCAGTTAGATGCTCAAACAGGCAACAAAAACATTCCCTGCCTGCAACACCTCACGGAAGCTCTGTGCTTCAGTAATCTTTCTAGATTTCTGAAGCTGCTCCAGCCTCGTTCTCACAGCTTTCATCAATATATTTAGTTATCTATCACTTTTCTCAGGAAAAGCTCAGGACTAAATAATTAAGTATATTTATTAGGCTCAATACAGAGCTTTTGCTTCCAGCTTTCTCTGGGCACCTTTAACACAGCTTTTTTCTTCTTCTTCCATAATTCCCTGATAATTTTTGTTGTTGAATGGCAGAATGTGAAGCCTAGGCTACAACTGCCAGTTCAGCAGCACAACAGAAAACTGCTACATGCTCATAAGGTAGATGTCTTCAGCAACAGAATGATCAAACTCTTCCTTAAAGAAATTACTGAATCCTGGCTGCCTGTCCATTTCTGAGTATGCAGCTGAAGAGACAGTAAATCAACAAATGTATTTTCCTCCAGGTTAAGTATTGCCAGTTTCACCAGGATTGGAGCTGTAAAAAAGTAGTGGGTCATACTGTTTGAATATTTCATAATGCTGGTTTAAAAAAAAAAAAAAAAATCATCAAAACATACAGAATCACAGGTAGCCATGAAGTACTGTAGCACTATTACGTGCTTTGGAAAAGAATCAACAGTAATTTAGGGGGAAAAAAACACAGGGATGGGCTCACTCTGTCCATTAGCTGGTCTGGTCTTGCTCTGGAGACTGAAATGCATCACAGGGCATGAAGCAGGATGGCAGCAGTGCTCCTTGTACCTTCATGTTCCTCTAGGCAGAGCAGCTCTGCTCTGGTACTGCACTAAGGAGAAGGAGGAACAGCTGCAGCTCTGTTCATCTCTCACCCTTGGAAGCTGGACAAATGCCACAGCAGGACCTGGCTGAATTGCAGAAGGCAGTTCAGAACAGGGCACCAATCAAAATCACTACTATCATTTTCAAATAACTACCACTGCCTAACTCATTTTTCTATGTGACTACAATAAATGTGATTGATAGAGTATCAATGATGGCACTGCTGGGATAGCGACGTATCAGCCGTAACCACATGAAATAATTTAGTGACACTTGAGATCACCTTCACATTTTTCCGACTGTGTTAGCATGCAGAAAATACAGCAGTCGGAAGGGAACCACCAACAGGTTGGGGGAAAACAAAAATCCCATATCCACCTATTCATTAAGGGTGCCACCGGTTCAAGGTGAATTTAAATTTCAAGTTGTTGGTGCTTTCAAGTAGGCCTAAGTTCAAAGTTCTTATTGGGGAACCAAGAGTATGAATGCTAAAACTACAAAAATATACCTGGAAAAACACCAGAAATTACTCAGCAAGGTAGATTGTTCAGGCCTTTGTAGGGTTTCTATGCTGTTACAACACAGAGCAATCATTTGAGACAAGGAATAGGAGAAAATTTCTTATGAGTAATCAGAAATTGAAGACCTTATCCCGTTAGCACGTCAGTGATCACTTCAGTAGATGTTTCTCTCAGAGCAGCACTCACTGCAACATGCACCAAATTTACAAGAACACGTGCTCCACAGGATGGGCAATGTAACATGTATAACACCAGGCAGACTCTTCTGCTCTTCCCAACTTGGAACGCATCCTCCTGGGTTTCCAGAGTATGACAGGCAAGTAGAAGAGCTGCGGCTAAACACAAAGATATCCCTAATACTTCCTTCCAGCTGCTGCAAAATAACCGTCTCTTCCCAAAGTGATTATATCCATAGGCATATTAAAACCACAATTACTGGTTTTGATGCCCTGAAAGCTTGCAAGAGAAGCAACACTGGAGCATGCACTTGAGGCTCATCCCCAAATGAAAGGGAAACAGAAGGGCAGTTACTCCTTGTTTCTGTCCAAGGCAGAAAAGGTTAGCTTGGATGAACTCCTACTTCTGGGGACACGCTGGAAAACTCTTGCCTTAGGCCTCCCACTTACAACACAGTTTTCTATTTAATTTTGTCTAGACTATGAAAGTATGGGTGATTACTAGGTAAATCTAATTTTGGGTGCATAATTTTGTTCACACAGCAGGTCCTCCACCATTTCTGGCATTTTCTGGGTTGGTGTCTATCATCTGGGGATCAACAATCACTTCATTACTGCCTCAGAGACAATTGAGCATGAAGCTGTATACACTTGGCTGGCTGTTGATTAGATTAGAATGCTCCCCAATGCTACCAGTTTGCATGAGACCTGTGAAAACTCAGCCCTTCCAAAATACACGGTGTTGAAAAGAGACCTGAAAGTTCTAAGTTTGAGGACTGAAGCAATTGCCTCCCAGGGAAACCCCACTTGTCTGCAGACTGTTCAGCCTTGCAGAACTCCTGTCAGCATCGTGTGTCACTGGAGTTTTCCACACTGCCTGGAAAATTCTTTTTGCCTTAAAATTGCCTCACCCCTCAGCATCAGAAGTAGAATGCACTTGATGTAAAAGGCTTGCTGGCAAGGGACAAGCCCCAAGATCAGCACCAGGTGTTTCTGGAAAACATCAGCTCTAATGAGAACCAAGAAGCCTTTCAGATTAGCCACAGAGGGCAAACCACCTCCAGAGAGCTGCTCCCTTGCTCAATTACATGGGAAAAAATCAAGGAGAGGGGAAGAAAAGTTCAAGTAGAGAAGCTGGGATGAGAGCTCCTGAATATATGCAACTGGAAGACCCATCTCTAAAGGAGGGGGGAGAAAACCCCTGAGGGACAACTAATGGACAAGGTAAAATGCTGCACGGATCAATAAATATACACCTTTTTTTTCTTAAAACCACACAACTGCTTCAGTATGTGAGCCCACTAACACAACAGCCACATGAAGAGATGGCTGAACTCCCAGGAAAGTCAATCCATAGGGCACACATGGGACTTCAAACAAGGATTCATTGCTTGAAGGGGAAGCACATGAGAAGGAAGTCTGTCCCAAGCGTAGAAGAGTCAAGCACCTTTGCTATTTCGCCAAATAAGAGACTGAACCAAGGGAGAGGTGGAACATGTTTGTTAACAGTGATTGAAAGCATGCTGGGGCCTGTCCACAGCCAGACAGGTGGGGGGCTCCAAGGTCACAACATGACATTTCATCCCAAGCAAGAAGGGACAGAGTCCCCGAGCTAAGAAACCCAACCTCAGTGACTGGGCACATAAACAGTCAAAACGAGAAACCAATCACAAAAAAATCACTTTCAAAACAGTCACTTGAAACCTCTAAGAAATCAGAGGAAGATCAGAAATTGAAAGAACAGAAAGTGTGGGTTTTTTTAAAGCTTCCTTTATTACCATAAGCAAAACACCTGAGAAGAGTTTGCATTCGGTTATATCGTAAGACCTACAGAAATAGTTTAGCTAAAGCAGCGAGATGACTACATGCTCATCCAGAGCTGTGCTGCACAAGATCTCTACAACATATTCAGTAAATGCTTCTCTTGCTATTTGTTCACAGTGTTCAACCACTGCAAAAAGAAACCAAAGGGAGAACTCTGCTCCCCTGATTTTCAATGCTCCTCTGATTTTCAACAGCTGCTGGTTTTAGGCTTCCAGCAGCTCCAATGACCGTCCCACCCAACCCAGCCTCTTCACAAGCTTCACACCAGGAGTGCTGATTTGTACAAGTCAGATAAAAAACTCAGTTCTTCACCAATGAAGACCTGCAAAACAGGTGAACAAACAAAGCTACCCATCACACCCATTATACCTCCATGGTACCAGCACGCAGCACAGCCACAGTCATCCAGTTTGTGTCCAACCATCTCAAGTAGAAATCATCAATAATCAGCACTTCCATAGGATTTGTAACCCAAAAGCTTACCATACTTTTCTGGAATAATCTCAAAGATTCCTAAATACTATATTTTAAAATAAATATTTAGAAATAAATAAAATATATAGTCTATAAAAACCCACATAAGAGTGTACAGCTGCCATAATTACCTTGAAATCTACTGATAATGAGATGAGGGAAAAATTTTTAAACACCCTTCTATATTTTTGTATTACACCATCAGACAAAACAGTAACAGAGTCAGTGCTTGTTGACATGACAGTGAACTGAGCACAGCAACGTGTGTCCTGTCCAATCCACATAAAATTACAGGACTTCAAAAGATACAGTTTTTCCATCTTAATGTTTTCCTGGTACACTACAAGATCGCAGCTCTAGTCAGAACCTGATGTATCCTGCCAGGTGCTTTTGCACAAGAACAGGTCTTAAGATGGAGATCCAGGTCTGAGCACACACAGTAATGTCAGCAGCTATAGATCCTGGAAACTTGTGTAGGTATCTCTGGACAGTGGGAGTACAAGAGTAGATTCCAACAACATAGCTGTTTGTCTCTCCGTTCCCCTCCACCTCTACTGCAATCTGAACCAAAACAACTGTCTCTGGAGGAAAACACAGCCTATGAATCTCTAGACTGAAAATTACAAGCATATCTGGGGGGTGAGCATGACTCTCCTTTTCAAAATATACTAAGGTAGAGCTTCCCATGGGGGGGGCGGGGCATCAATTGGAGAGATTATTCCGCATTAGTTTTCCAAGATAAAAATACATAGCAACTCAAAAAGCTTAGAAGTACACTTAAAAAACAAATACACACAACAAAACAAAAAATTAACACGACAGCACACAGATCCTCATCTTTAATACACAACTGGTCATACCAGTTATTTTCCAATATTTTCACAGCATACATGACAGTTCAGCTGCTATGGTGCACCTTAACCTTATGTGAAGATAATACAGAGCAACCACATGATGCAAGTCCTTTGGTTAAATTTGGCTCTTTTTGTCATTTGCTACTGGACCTTACTGTCAGTAGAAGCCAGTCCAGTCCCAGCAGGTGAGCCCTGAACCATATGCCAGAACTTTTCACTCCTGCCTAATTCTGTATACAATCTTTTTTTTCCTCTGCTCAGAAAATGACCTACATATGCAGGAAAAAATACGCTACCAGGGACGCTTCACGTCACAATCAAATACAGTCTTTAAAACAAAAATGCACTACAGACATTCTGAGTACAAAGCAAACACTAAGTAGCAGGCTCACATCATGAAGATATGAACCAGCAAAGCCAGGGGTCAGAGAAGACAACTCATCAGGTCTCCATTGCATTGCAGCTTGACTAGCAGAATGCGTGTGCACACAGCAGTCCTGAGAAGTAACTCGCCTTTCATAAGGGCTTGGGTAGCATGGGCACTGAGTAACGCCTAAGCCACACATTGAGTAGAGAAAACAAAAAAATTATCATTAATTGGGCATCATCTATTCTGCGTGCTGAACAAGACAGGAGAATCTAATCATCCAGCTAACAATTGTACAATAAGATAGAAATCAACTCTGCATGAGCAAGCTTAATTCTGTCACTTCCCGACTTCGGTGTAGCTCAAAGAGCTTTCCTTCCACACCTGATACATAAATGATCTTGAAAAATTGATCTGAACAGCACACTACGTGAAACACCAAGGCAACACCCACTCCCACCAGCCGCAGGCTGAAAAACTTCAGCATCTTTAAACAACAGAAGGACAAACTGCTCCCATCACAGACAGGCAAGCTGCTGAAACCCATCAGGCCAATAGGTTCAGACAATGAAGTGCGTGGAGAATTAGGATACTGGACTGATTACAGTCCAAGAAAGAAGTAACTCTGCAAACAGAGCTATTTGTTATTATCCTTTCTAGTCTCACTAAGTCCCAGTGCTTACTCCACTCACCCTCCACCTCCCTTCTCCTGGCAGCAGGTTCTCAGGAGAGTCAGCTCTCACCTGCTGCCATGCCTAACACTAACCGTTGGCATTTCAGTTCTGGCCCATCCTCAGACTTGGGCAGGACAGGCCAAAGAGGAGACAAGTGAAGAGCTTGGCTTTCCTGCCAAACATGCAAACTACATCAGCCGACACGAGGCAAGCCGATGACAACCCTCAATCCTGTACCAAGTGTGGTGGGTCATATTATCAGACAAAAGGTCCAAATATGCTTTGTACCAATGACATTCTTCCTAGCTAAGGTCACACAAAGCACTCCCAAACACATGCAATCCAATTTCCTAAATGTCTGAATTTTGCCCACATTTGCTGTAATGAATATCTGTCCAAATGTTGAATTCCTGACACTAAGCTCAGCCAAATTCCTAAAGAGTCAGGGACACCAGAGCTGCTCTGGAACAGAGTGTGGGGGAGGGAATGATGGCTATAACCTTGTTCTTAAGCCATTTTGCCTGAAGCTGCCATGAGCTACGTGCTTAGAAATTCAGATCTGAAAAGACCTAAGCATATTCTAAGCTCATGCTGAAGACTGTTTCCTTGTGATTTTTTTGTTGTTGTTGTTGTTGTGTGGGTTTTTTGTTGTTGTTTTGGGTTTTTTTTGTTTGTTTGTTTTATTCCCTGTATTTTGTATTTACACTGTGGGAGAAGGGTAACATACAGTTGTCAACCATAAAAATCTCTTCAACATTTGCAGGAAAAGACGACTTTGGCTTGTCCTTGAGGGAAGGTCTTTATTTTCTAGAAACAGCTCCTTCTGTAATTGCTGGAGAGAAAAGGAGAGGTTTTTTATCAAAACAGCTCTACAGAAAATGGTAAGAAGCAGATGAAACAGACAAGTGAGAAATGTTCCTTGTTTCAGCATCTATCTTGTGGTTTTCATCCTGGAAAGTCTAACTGTAGCCCTTTATAAATCAGAGTCATGAGAAAAATGGCCGTTTTCTCACATGGGCACAAATAACACAGATCTGCCCTGTGCCAGTGGGGGTGGAATGAAGCCCCATAGGTAACCACCACCACATCTGCTTTTACAGCACCACAGTACTGCCCACAACACAGGAGTTCATTTATTAATTGCAAGCAAACATGTATTTCTGGACTAGATCTCTTGATGTGCAATTGGCAGACAAACGCAGGAAAGAGGCCTCAAAAATGTATAAAATTATACAGTTAAGAAGTTATTACTGGTTTGCAGGAAGGAAGGCACTTCACAACACTACACCACTGCACCCTTAGACTTCAAAATTTCACATTGTCGCTGAAGGGTCCCATTACTGAGTGACCTCCTTACACCAACGCTAGAACTTGGGCAGTAAAATGATAGTCAGAGGGCTCCAAGAGGAGAAAGGAAAGAAACTGGTTAAAAGTTCCACCAATTTCTAATGCCTTCATGAAATTATCCAGGCTCCCTCTAGTGGGGGATTTAATGTAGAGATTGTTGTAGTTTGTTTTATGAGAACAGTTTTGAACCACGACATTTTTTTTTTTCTTTTGTAAAATAAATCTTGTTAGGATTGGACTCCAGCGATTCTTGGAGTCTCTTGTGATACTTCAGTCACAGAAATCTAAGGTAACGCTCTGTTTCTGCCTACAAGCTCCACCATATAAAGAAGAGCGACCTTTAACAAAAAGAAAAAAAAAAAATCCTATTCTCTAAATAGAAATAAGTGTCTTTGTGCTCCAAAACCCTTGGAACATTTCTCAGTCCTTATTTCAGCTCTCCAGCAGAGCCACCATCTCTGTCCCCAATGTGGTACAAAGCCAAAGAGAGATCTCGCTCCCCAGACCACCCACGAGAACTACGGCTGTGGGAAACAACCACCTCCAGCTCCCAGTTTCCACTCCCATGTTTTATAGATTAGTTATATTAAGCCACAAGTCTCATATTCCTTTGGCAATACCAATGTCATTTGTTTGCACCACTGCAAGACAATTCCAACGTGGCTGTGTGTATCTCTACAAGACATGCATACACAAGAGCCAAGCAAACCCTCTATCCCTCTCCTCTCCCTTCCCCCGAAGCCAGCAGTGGAACCAGTTACAGTCAGTAAAGAATATTACATCTTTTTGTGTTTGAAAAGCTTCTCAAATTTGGTATTTTTAGTGCCTACCACTAAAGACATGTACCACATATCTCCACCAAGTAAGTTCTGCCATCTCATAGTCAAATCAGTTTTCCTGTCTCCTGAACATCCCAACAAATGTTAACATTCTGTAGTCTGAAGTCTTGATTTAAAAAAAAGGTAGAGAGGTAGCGTTTAAAAAATAAAAACTAACCCCCCAACTTGGGGTAGGAAAATGGCAACCTGAAGATGATGTCCCTTACTGTACAGGAAAACCAGCAGGAACCCTTTAAAGGATGGAGTCAATTTTAGTTCTGACAGACCTTATTATGACTCACTAACTTTTTTTTTTCCTTAATAAAAGCACAAATTGCATCACAGCAAGTACATCTGTAACAAGCCAGAGAATTCAGAAAAATTATTCAATGGCTAAGAAGCAGAACTTTGCCATAGAGGAAAACAAGCCTAATTCCCAATCTGTCCTCATGCTTTTCAAAAAAAAGATAGGAAGGGCTGCAAGACCACAGTAAGATATTTTCTTCTTCCTTTTTTTAAAAGCATATTATACTCCAAGGACTCTAAATAACCTCAGTCCCTCTTGGATGATGATTACACTTAAGATTACTGCCTGACAGGATAGCAGCTGAAGAGCAACCAAAATTCTGGGGATATTTAAGACATAGTCGGCACAGAAACAAGTCAGAAAGGTTAGAGGAAACACTCCTCATCACTTCAAGTTCTTTGGGACAACTATAAAGTTTTACCAGAATCTACTGCTTGCAAGCTATGGAACACATACAGGAAGGCAGCCTAAGAGCAGCATTCTGCAGGATGCTATTAATGAAATCCAAAGCCTTCCAAGAACGTTGCCATCCCACTGACCACAGAGATTACCTCATTTTGTCCCAAAAGCTTTCCTTTAGTGCCCAATGAAAAGCAAAGCTGCTCAGGGAACCAGAAGAAAAGTATTTACAGTTCAGAAAGACAGGCACGATCTCCTTCTCGGTCCTGACTCCTCAGAA
>NW_008602438.1:68732-75119 GCF_000691845.1 Merops nubicus | reverse complement strand
CCCCGCCCTGTAGTGGATTCACTGAATCATTTTGCAGAATGAACCTCTGTGTGGTTTTGTGGTTCTTCTTCCCGCACCCGGTAAATGGGATGGTTGGTGGTTAGAGTGTCCCAAGCCCCGCCCTGTAGTGGATTCACTGAATCATTTTGCAGAATGAACCTCTGTGTGGTTTTGTGGTTCTTCTTCCCGCACCCGGTAAATGGGATGGTTGGTGGTTAGAGTGTCCCAAGTAATGGCTGTTAGACCAAAAAAAAAAGTCTGGCTCAAAGTACATGAGAGAGAAATTCTCATAGAGGAATTTAGAGGAATTTCTAGTTTGTTGTAAATGCCTTGGACTACACTTGGAAATGTATATGAAAGTGTTATCATACAGGAATAAAGATATAGTATGCTTTTGTTGTGAAAGATCATTATATAAGCTCCTGCACCAGCTGAAATTTTAGTGTGACCTTCAAGGTTCTGTGTAGGCTATATTACAGTAATGCAGTCTGAAGTCTATGGATTCATGATAACCGAGAAAGAAAACCACAAATATTTACTTATGCTGTGTTACTTTCCTTTCTGTACAGAGATATTCCACAGTGCATGCTGAGTTAGGTGTGGTTCCCATCACTTGGTTTGACCACTTGTTTATCTCAAAAAGTGTCTCTCTTGACGGTTATCTTTTGCGTCAGTTTCGTTTTCTTGATTACCAGTAAGGTAAAAGTTTAAATAGTATTAGATTTCAAAAGGCTAACTGATTATTATGAGGTGGTCTGTTTTTGTGGGTTTTTTTTTTTTTTTTTTTTTTTTTTTTTTTGTGGAAATGCGTGACAAGCAAGAAGGTGCAAAAGTCGTCTCAGCTTCTTGTGAATAGATTTTACTGATACGAAAAGACTTTCTGGTTAGTTTGCTTGAGGAAATAGCTTTCTTGTTACTGCATGATAGCTACACGTTGTGTGCTACCAGCTGGAGAAGGAAGGGACTTTTGCGAGGCAAATATCAAGATTTCTAAATCATTTGTTGCAAATTGGTGTTGTAGCAGTACCAGTTGTGCCGTGCTCTGTTGGAATTTGTAGAGTACTGTGTTTCACACAAGTGTCCCTGCTTTGAGATTTGTTTCTTATTACAGTGAGAAGGAAGGTAGCTATGTGGGGTCCAGGGCACCTTTGGGCGGGTGCAGGTGGCTACCTATATACATCAGAAACGTACTGAAGAAATCTTAGGCAGGTGGACTTCCGGTAGTTTGCAGTAACACTGGCAGAATAACTGGGAGTGGGTATTAATGTTAGATTTTAAGTTACCCCTTGGTGCAGGCTCAAGCTTGGACTTGCAGTGAGTGAGACACTGTTGCATTATGCAGATGGAAAAATGTCCTATTGTCTAATTAGCAGCATCTCCTGAGCACCAGCTGTTGACGCTTGGAAAATCTAAAGACTTTAACAATAATTCATATAGAAAAAGGACCTGGACATCCTTTGCAGACTTTTACATGAAGACTTCTGCTTGGTATGCTGTTATGTTTTTGGTTTATCTCAGGAAGCATAAGGACAACATGTAGAATAATAAAGTCTTTCTTCATCACTTGATTGTGTGCCTTTGCCTATTTTGTACAATGCTTGCTACACTGTTAAAAAAAGAATTATTAGGAACACAGAGAAAAATCCTCACATGAGAGAGGTGGTCAGGAGGAGGAGAGAGGAGGCAAGGGAAGAGGATTGTTTTGACAGACAAAAGAATTCAGTTGTTGCTGTTTTGCAGCATAAGGAATATGGAGGATATGCAAACTGAGAAGTAGTGCAAGTGTAGCTGAAGGAAGGAGCATATCTTTCATTTGCTTCGCATATTGTGGCAGAGGTTGCTGTGTAATTTGAGACAACATAGAATGGAGCGTGTCAGAGAGGCAACGCTGTGGGAAGGGATGTCTTGAGTTCAGCATTTCAAAGCTGGAGAGTTATTGACAATTACTCATTCCAATCTTGAAGTTGCTAAAATAGCCATAAGTTACATGTTTTGTGGCTGTATAGATCCCTCTCAGTGCCATTTCTTGGAAAACATCTTGCAAAACTTTTGTTTCTTCACATAAAGCATTATTTCTCAAATGCGTAAATATTTGGAGTTTAGGGGCTGGGTTTTATGTTAATTTGAAACTTCTGTAGTAGGAGTGTGCTTCAGTTACCAGATGATTGAAGAAACCAAGAGTAGCTGAAGTAACTGAAATGTGCCAGTTGGGGAGAATCTAGATCTTCCAGGTGTTTCCTTATTTCTTTTTTGTTTTAACGAGGAAGGTCTGGTTTATCTAATCCCTCTTCTATGCCAGTTTACTGGATAGTTTTTAACTGATCTGCTTAACTACTGTTTAAAAGCAGGCTGTTAATCTTAACAGAAAGTCTGGACATTCCAAATGTTACTAATTTTCAGGATTCTTCCATGTTTATCAGGCACTGTCAGGGTAAGCTTTGAAGGTTGAGGTGGTATTGGTTTTCAACCTCTTCATAGCTAAATTCTGGTTGGTCAGCTGATGGAACAGTAGTGCTGGTATCCTGCTTCTAAAGGTCTTCTCAGAACTTCCTCCTGAAATAATTTCTAGCAATTACTTCCATTCAAATGGTGAGTAAATTGGAAGGTTACAGCTTTTAATTTTGCTACTGTTTTGAAAGGAGACTTCTACTAGAGTAGCAGGAATCTTGTCTCATTATTATACTATTTATTTCATTGTTATTATATTACGCACTGAAGGTATTGAGGGACCTGACCAAATTTTGGATGAATTGTGGCAGGCAGTGTCGGTCTCCAGCTCAAATTTAGGAGCTATCTTTTGGGCAAAAAGAGTGAAGTTCAGGGAAGGTATTACAAAGTGAATTAATTGAAAGGCATGCCGAGGGGTATTGTTTTAATTACCTGCTTATTAATAAACCAAGTTCTTTGGAACACTCTCAGTGTTCAGTAGCATTTAGCTTTCTCTGTGCTTTGTTTTTAGAGTAAACATTATTGATACTGACTTAGCACTCTTCACTTCTTGTAGCAGTTGTACTTGAATGAGTAACCCTTCCACGTTTTGCTACATTGGCTGTGTAATACCAGATGCCCTTCAAAAGTCAGTGAAATAAAACTCTTACTTTTCTTCTAAGTCACAGTCTTTCAGTTTGTTCTTCTCCCCCACCCCAGATTTCCTTCTGTTATCAGTTTAGAATGGAAGTCCTTCAGGTACTATTTGATGTTAGGAACTGTACAAACAAATTAAAGTGCTAAGAGTTCCTTATCCAGTATTTGTATCTGGTAAATCTGGTACTCACAGTACAGCAAGATTATAGGGGTTTGTGCCCTTTTTTTTTTTTTTAATTCTATGCCAAGATGCAAGAACCAAAGAGGACGCCTTGAAATAAATGACCGCTAAATTTGAAAGAAATAGTAGAAAGTGAATTTGAATAGCTTACATGGTGTTCTGAAATTGTGACATGCTGCATAAACATTATTTTATAACCATTAATAACCGGCAGTTACGCAGGCCTAATGATAATTAATATTAATGATATAAGCTGTTCTCTGGGAGGCTCAGTAGGGAATTTTTCTCTTGCCTTTGTAAGTGAATGTTGTGGTAATGAAATCTTGAAAAAAATATGCTCATGTTCATGAATTCAGTGAGGCAATCATCACTGTTCATAATGTTTCACAATTTAAAATTCCTGGTTTATTTTGCAAAAGTCAGGCTTGGGCTTTGTGCCACAGTGAAGTATCTTCTGAGTGGTTTGAGGAGATGAAAACAACGAAATGTTGCCCGGCATCAGACAGGAGGGATGGAAGGGATCATAGGAATGTGTGCATACTGGGAAGCAAGTCTTGGCCTCTGTTCTGTATCACTGAGAAATCTTCCCAGTAGTGTATGACATATTTTTCTAGCTTGGTTAGGTATTTCTTGAGCTATTCTAGAGTGATTAAGAAGTCTGTTTTACATGGCATTTGGACAGTTGCTTTCAGATGTGTTTGAGGAGCTCAGGTGTTTACATGTAATGTGCCAAACTGATGAGGCACCTTGTTGTAATCAACAGAATCAACTAATTAAATACAAAACATCTAGATAAACAGTCATTTATTGTAATACTGAAATTGTCATTGGTCACCTGCATTGTTATTAATTATTGTGTTGGCAGACATTAAAATTCAAAAATTTTTAGAAGCTGGAATATTACTAGCTTTTTTTTTTTTAGCAACTCCAGAAAAACAAGTTGTAGTTTTACTTTGTGAAGATAATATAGGTTTGTTTAAAAAATAGATCAGAACAAGGTAATGTCTCACAAATTACTAAAGCAATTACAAAGCAAGTGCCCCCTCCTGTGTGTCTTTCCAGATGTGAAATTACTTTCCTTTATAGAGACTTTTTCTTTGCTTGGAGGCTTGGTTTTTTTCTTCCTGGATCCATGGATGTCTTTACATCTCCTATTCTCTTTAATGATCTTTCTCTGGTACTAGCTACTTTCCTTGTAAATGAATTTTTTTTTTTTTTTCCATTATTTAACTTGGTTCCAGTAGGAGCTAGTTTTCAGTTCAGCCAGCTAACACAGGTAACGGAGATGGTGTATTGTCTATTGATGCCATTGCTTTGGCAATTCAGACTTGCAGGATGGACTGCTTGGATAATGGAACAAATGTGTGACTTTGTTCTTGGAGTTTACTGGGGGCTATCAAAACGTCAGTGCTTCCTCTGGAACTGGTGAGAAGTTAGGGAGCATTGTTCGTGGCACGCTCCCTCGTGACTACTTTGGCTGTTGCTGTAAATTTGAAAGGAGAAAGACAAAAATAAGTTGGGCTAAGCTGTCTTGATGGAATGGTGGGGGTAAGGTAAACCAGAGGCTATGACTTGGGCTGTCCTTCCTGTTTATGAGTCATTCTCCTGTTTAATTGCCTGAAAAGGCCTCCCGTAGAATTAATTAAGAGAGGTCTTAGTACTGCTGCAAAAAAGTTCAGTTAAAATGGTGAGTTTTAATTTTAGTCTTCCGTGTTTAAACAGGCTTTAAGGGTGGAAGCCTGGACACTGTAACCTCTTTGTAGGTGATTCATGAAAGTGGAAGGAAAATGTTATTTAGGAAAGTGAGAATTAGTTCAATTTTACTTGCTTGGAATAGTCCAGACCATTTTAAATGTGATTGTTTTGTTGCCAACTGTTGGATTCTACAGAAGAAGGTGTAAGTTGTTGGGGTTGTCTTCTGAACTTACTAATACTTTTGTGAATTGTTAGTCTCTTGTTTCTGTGTTCAGTATTAAATCATGTTGTGGCTGCTCTCTGAAGATATTGCTTCTGTGATACCTTTTTATGATGTTTATATAGTATGTTGTACTTTATACAGAGCTTTTCCTGACTTGATGACTGCTTGCTCCATGATTCACTGTTGTTGTCTTCTGAGTCATCTCTTCAATTTGCCAAGATTAAGGATGTAGTTGTGTTAAGGAACTTCAGGGAGGCAAATAATTTGTTTTACATTGATAATTGTGATTTAGTGCACAGAAAAGGTGTTCGGACTAAGGGCTGACTGCACTTGGAAACCATCTAAATCATCCTGTCTCTGCTTTTTTGTAGAGGCTGCCTATTGTTAACAGCAGGTAACTGGTAGCATCAGGAATAACCTTGCTCCGACCATGTCGGAACGTTTTGGGAGATGGAGCTTTGCAGTTTTCCTGTTGGTGAAGCTGCTTAGTGTTTTACTGGTGACTCTGGACATACTCATGAAATTTCTGTTGGAGTACAAGATATTTCTTAATTTTATTATGAGAATAATAAAGTGAAAGCCTGTGGACAGAGCTCTCCTAAACACTTTGCCAGAAAGCAAAAAAACACAGCCCAGTTGGTAGCTTCCAGGCTAAGGACCTGTATTGTAATAAGTCACCTTTGATGGCCTGCTTGTGTTTTGAGAGTAGTTTCTTCCAGTCTGTTTTGGGGCCTGCTGGTAGAGAATTGCAGAGTTCTAGTTAGAGCAAGAGAGATCTGGTACCGGAGACTTCAGAGCTTCGTGGCTGCAAAGCAAAATAAATTCTATATGTTATACTTGTACTAAATTTATATCTTTATTACCAGAGTTAAGAAATCTTACCTTCTCACAGAGTATTGTAATTTTTGCAGAACACATTCAAGGGTGGTGGTGGGGAATACTTGGAAAAGTTTTCATCTCTCCTAAATGTGTAATAATCTGTCTCATTTCTGTAGCGTTTGCAAAAAGGAGAGAAAAAGCAGGACTAATGAGATGACATAAAAAGTGACAAGACACTTTCAGGCTTTTGTTTTTGGCATTTATTCCTGTACCAGGTGTATCAGAAATTAATCAGTTGGGTTATTCTACATTAAGTGTTCAAGTCTCTGCACTGTAGCTCGTAGAAGTTAAGTATTTCCCCTCTGATTTTCTAAGTCTGAGGATT
>NW_008602438.1:51480-68701 GCF_000691845.1 Merops nubicus | reverse complement strand
AGCAGGTAGAGTTCTGTAGTTACCTTTTCTGGTCACTCCTTTGTCAGTGGAACTTCTCAGTCAAATGTTTCTACAGAACAGAACACAAGGACTGGGTGGGGATGTCTCTGGGTGTGTTTCTGAGGAGGAATTACATGATTGCAGCTATTTTTATGTGGGTTTTCAGCTTTGCTAGACCAGTTTAGAATAGAACAATTTGAGCTCTGTCAAGCTGATGCTTGGGCATGATGCAGATGATTTCAGGAGGTACCAGGAAGAAAGGCATCCACAGAAATACTTGGTACCGGCAAGGCAAATTGTGCCTTGGTATTTGAGGCTGTAATGGTGTGTGGCTGTCACACTGGGCACTGCACAGCGAGAACAGGGTGTGGTGGCAGTGTTACTCACCAGGTACTAAAACAATCACAGGCCTATCTTCTATCATGAAAAATCTAGAGACCAAGGAAAAAAAAAATATTCCACTGATTCTTTCTGTGAATAATATATGAATTCACCTGATAAAGATGCTAGTTGTCCTTCTTCCTATCCTCTTCCCCAGGATAGGGGAAAAATAAAGCTTAAGAGTGGCCAGTTCATGTGGCAGTAATTGGGAGCCTTCAGGAAGTGGAAGTGTGCAGTCTTTCCCTTCAGGCACATCTGACAAGTTCTGGAATTACATTAATGAATTAGTATAGCTTTTGAGAAGTGGGAATAGAAGCCGTCATGGTGATGTGACAAATTGGTATGTGAGCTGTCAATACAGAATGAAAATTGACAGTAAGGCTATGGAAATCCAGTGACTACAGTATGCTAATAAAAACATTTAAGTACTTGGTTGCTGTTAGGCTTTGTGCATTAAAGAAAATAATTCCTAGTGCAGTTATGAAGACTTCAGTAATGCTATTACAGGTGACTTTGAATTACAGATTTCACAAACTTTTTTTTTAGAATTTTGTCATTCAGTTTTAGCTTACTGTCATTGATATTATTCCCAAAACAGTGTCTAAATACAAGAATGTGCAAAAGGATGTGACTGCATGGGTGGTACAATGGTTTCAAGTGGTTTCAATGTCTAGCTTTCCCATCTTACAACTTAACATATGTTTAGGTACCTGTTTAATTCAGGGGGTTACACAACACAAGACAGGACATTTAAATGATCCCGTCGTGAATGTTGCCTGTACAAGGCTTACTTGTACTTACCCTGGTGTGGTCTGCAGCAGTGGAGGTGTGACTGGCAGCTAAGTGCATCTGTTCTATTTTGAGACTCTAAAACAGGGAATTTTTAAAAACAGAAAGAAATAGCTTTCTGTCCTTGTGTGCAGTAACGGAAACATTTATCAGATTTATTCTGAAGGTAGTGTAATAGGTAATATTGCAGTCGGGGTGTGTGAAGGCTCAAACATGTAGTCTCAGAGCAGTCTGTGATGGTGAGTGCTTGTTAAAAGCTGGCAGGCTGTTAATGGAAGTTGAAACACCCAACTGAAGTAAAAAATAAGCTTGACTACACAGCTACTCGATTTCTTTCTGGGTATCTTCCAGTCTTCAGTTTTCCATAAGTGAGGTCTAATGTTCTCTGAATAAGGTTCATTAATGTAAGTTTAACGTTTGCTTTTGAAAAGGTAGACTAGTTCAGTATACTGCAGAGAGCCATATACTTTTCACTAACAAAACTCTGTTAATAGAGCCAGTGAGATTGTCCTACGTATTTTACTATTTTACATCATTCCACTTGTTGATACTGCTATAATATAGATGTAATATATTTTCAGAGATGAATGTATCTTTTAAGACTTGGCATTAATAACTGATAATGAGAAAATTGTTCTTCATGGCCTGTTCCACTTAAAACAAGCTGTCATGCAGAGTAAGCAGTAAATAAGAGAATTTCTTTTGAAAGGACAAAATTACATGTATGCATTAGAACTGTTTTTACAAGGCTGGAGCAGCAAAATTCATCACATTGGCAGTGGATTTTTAGTAGGTAACTTCCCAGAATTATTGCATTTTGTCTTCTTGCTTGGATGATTGTCAAGTTACATAACCTCAGACTTTTATAACTGGGGTTATAATTCAGAATCATAGAATCCTTTAGATTGGAAGAGACCTTTAAGATCATCAAGTCCAACCATCAAGCCAACATTAGTCAGTCCTCTGCGAAAACAGAATCAGAATCTGTCAGGGTTGGAGGGGACCACAAGGATCACCCAGTTCCAACCCCTCTGCCTGAGCAGGGACCCCTCCCACTAGATCAGGCTGCCCAGAGCCTCATCCAGCCTGGCCTTAAAGGCCCCCAGGGATGGGGCCTCAACCACCTCCCTGGGCAACCCATCCCAGGGTCTCACCACTCTCATGGTGAAGAACTTCTTCCTCACATCCAGCCTGAATCTGCGCACTTCCAGCTTTGCCCCATTCCCTCTAGTTCTGTTGTTACCCGATAGCCTAAAAAGTCCCTCCCCAGCTTTCTTGTAGGCCCCCCTAAGGTACTGGAAGGCCACAATAAGGTCACCTCGGAGCCTTCTCTTCTCCAGGCTGAACAGCCCCAACTCTCTCAGTCTGTCCTCATAGGAGAGCTGCTCCAGCCCTTGAATCATTCTTGGGGCCCTTCTCTGGACATGTTCCAGCAGGTCCACATCCCTCTTGTCGTGGGGGCTCCAGAACTGGATGCAGTACTCCAAAAATCTCCTTTAAGAAGTTGTAAGATACTTTTCCAGGTGAATTCAGGCTCCTGCCACAAATAATATCTCTCATCTGTTACCGATAGGAGGATTGATGGGATGTTGGAGGTTTGGATTTTTTCTTAAACACGACTGTCCTGCATTGTTAGCTTTATTAAAAAAAAAAAAAGTGGCAGCTTTCATTTTTGTGGTTAAGCTCCGAGGTGTTTGTTACTGGTTAAGAGTAGGTGTTTAATGGAAACCATGAGACTTGAGCCTTTTGTTTCCACTCGCTGAAACCACGAATACTGTTTTGAATGATCTTGTGAAGCTGTAAAGATGCTATTTTTATAAATCTGGAAGGTAAGTGAGACTAACACCACAGCAGCAAAATATTTAAGGTTTTGGTTTTTTTTCTTTATAATTAAAGGTTATCTGAAAAGTCTAATTCAAAAGGAGTACCTTGCCCCTAGCTATTTCTGGCCTCTGGAACTGTTCTTTTTAAGCCGTGCTACAAATTGAATCACGAGTGCCAGTAGCATTTAGAGGGAATGAGGCTCAATTACACTCTGAGTCAGAAGTACTTGAATTAACCTGCTTTTCAGCAACAGTTGTATGACCTCTCCTACTGATATTTAAAGACTTTAAGCACTATGTAGTTGGTAATTTAACACTGCTTAAAACTGAGGAGCAGGTTTGTCCGTGCTGAATAGTGTTTGGATTTTGACAACAAAACCATGCTCAGAGGTGTGGAGAAAATCCTCAGTAGTATGCTGACTAGATAATTATGCTTGGGAATTTTTTTTAATGCATCTGTTACAACAGAGCTGAAACTCTCAAAGCTTGGTGCCATTTCTGCAACAAGCTGCCTCTTAACCTTGGATGACTCCAGAGCTATAGTGTAGACTAGGTTACGTTATTAAAACACAATTGCAGCCTATGTCATGGAAACAAGTGGACTAGTCATCTGTGAAACTTAAGATTTTTATCTTAATATTCCTGTTATTACCAGTGAAGCTACTCCCAGTGCTCAGCAGCTGAAGATATCTGGCTTAGTTTGGTCTCTGCAAGCTAATTTTGTATCAGCTATTATAGCATTTACATGATTGCTTCTTTATTTGCAACTCTTGGTGCTAGGAGTAATAAGAAAGCTTGGAGATAAAGACTGCTCTGGTACTCTTTCATCTTCATGTAATGCTTTACTCAGTGCTATAATCATGATGAGTTCAAAGGGTGGTTTTGACTGTGTTTGCATGGCTTGCACTGTCAAGAACCATGGGTTAAAACTAGCTGTGAAGCACCGTTTTTGAAACGGATAATTTTTGAGTAGATTTGTTATGTAGAAACAATTTCACAAGTTGTTACCAATTGTTTCTTACTCCATTTCACCTACTCTCATCATTCTAAACTGTTAGTCTAGTCATCCTTGTTAGAATTGCTTAATAGCATGTAAATGTGTTGTTAAAATTTAGCCAGTACTTTAGAGATGACTCCCATTAATGAAGACATATTAAAAAAAAAAAAATCTGTTCCTCTGGTTACACCTAAATAAGCTGCTCGTGAAACTATCTAAAAGCTTGACAGATTTCCATTGAAGCTAAAGGAGGCTGTCTTGACATTTCCCTCTTCTTTTCTTCCCCCACTCTTCCCCTTATTTCCAGCATCTTTTGACAGACCTGGAACAGCTTTTGCAGCCTGCTAGAAGCAAATGTGGGAAGGGAGGGGATTTGGGTTTGTCAGGCTTAGGTCCCTGGCATAGGTGACACGTGTCAGATCTAGAGCTGGCACAAGAGTAGTTTCTGAGAAGCAATTCTGTCTTGCCTCCTGGAAGCCATGCATGAAACTGCACTGGAAGTGCCAAATAGGTAAAGCTTCATTATCTGTCATGATTGATGGTAGAATGAAAATGTTAGTCTAGATGTTTCCATCTCCACAGGCATACAACATTTAACCCGTCTGCTTGTGGTGAGCGATGCAGGTTGTTACCTGCTTAGTAGAGATGAGCTTCTGTCGCTGCAATGTGAAATCTCATCTGGAGTATTGCACTTGTAGGAAGTGGATATGATTTGGTCTTTATTTACTGCTTGCTTGTTTTCACTGATCTCTTAACAATTGTATCCAGTTCTAGACAGGATGAGTGCAGCTAGGCTTGAGCTGTGATCCGGAAGAGAAATGGGTAAAGTCTAGGTTATCTTCTGTTAGCAACTCCTCGGTCTGTCTATCTGCACAACCACTTTTTAGATAAATAATACAGTAGTCTAGAGATTATTTTGTATACTACATAATAATGAGGGCCCTTCTTGTGATTATAATATATCTAAAATGAACTCCTAGCTGCTCGTCTGCTTAACTCCCATTGGTAGTCTACATTTAGCAAGGCTGTTGGACTTAAATGATCTCCAGAAGTCCCTTCCAAGCCCCACCATTGTGTGATTTCTGGGGAAGTGACTAGTGTAATGCTAACATATAAAGATAAGGGGATGGGGAGGAACTTCATACTACTACTTGGTTCTAGCATTGTAATTGTATTAAAGAAATATTTTCATGGTACACTATTAAAAAAGCCTGCATGCACATAGCACCCAAAAAGATATGGCTTAGGCAATTTCTCGATTCTTTTAAAATTCTCCCCCACCCTCCAAAAGTGTTCCTTGTACAAAAGTTTGCTGGAGTGGATGGGGGGATTGTTCAAGGTTGTATTGAAGGTGGGAGGCTGGAGAGCTTTTTTGGATGTTTTTTTTACCAGCATCTCCAGCCAGACTTTCTCTCCTTCTGTCTCAATGTTTCATATTGCAGTGGTAGCATTATTGTAGCTGTAGTGTCACTGACATCAAAGCAGAATTAGAGCTGCTGAATCAAGCTGGGAGGGAAGCTCTCTGATTGGAGAGTGGGTGGCAAGCAACACTTTCTAATTGTTTGTGAGGTTGGGTTTTTAGTGTTTTTGTTTTGTTTTTTTTTTTTTTTTCATTGAATTGTATTGGGTCTTAACCAAATGATTCATGTTTGTTTATTTTCAGTCTAAGAAGTGATAAAGGCACTGCAGAGGCAACAAGGTTGTCCCCTCTGCTTTCATAAATCTATTTTTCTTCTACCAAATACCTATAGCCATAGTCAGGTAATGGTAGATTATTGCTGCATTAAAAAAAAAGATACTGGCTTTAGTGGTTTTGAGTGATTTTACTATGGTGACTGCTCAAGCTGACACCAAGAGGTCATGTGCATCTGTATGCTTGAACCTGAAAACTTTTCATGAGCTTGTCTTGTTTATTTTTACTGTGGCTCCATTCCTGGGTGATCCGATGGCAAGCACCAGCGAATCTGGAAGTTGAGTGGTTTGGGGTTTATACCAAACAAAAAACCTCTCACCTTTTTGCAATACAGACCTCTGAATAAAATCTGAAACACTCTCATGGGAGAGATTAGTCTTGGACAAATTAACTTTAGCCTGTTTTTTTTATTTCTGTTTTTCTGGTATGGATAAGGAAGTGTCCTAACTGCCCCGGTTATTTGGAAAAGGCCTCAGACTCGGTAACATCAGAAAACAATTCTTCAGGGACACATTAATTGCTTGATCATCAGCTGTAGTTTTCAGATTTGTAGTTGTTGCAGTTCTTCTGGTTATTTGGGTGTTCAGTTATTCAAACAGATATCTGCTTCTGGCAAAAGCAGATTATTTTCTTGCTCCCCCTTGCAGGACTGATAGTTCTTGACTATAGGACTAGTTGAACCAAGGTCTCTCTTCTGAAAACTATTGAAAATATTTTGTGCCTTCTGCCTTTCTTCTGTTAAACTACTTGGTTATTCCTTGATTTTTAATACTGATGTAGTCGTGTTAGTGTTGCAGTCATTTACATTAAGATGTAATAATTGATGGGCTTGGGAGTCTTTACGATTGGTGGGAAAACTTCCCTAAGTAATAGAACATGAAACAATTTACAATTAAGAGTTGATCACTTCCCCTTTCTTCTAAATAATCTGTAAGGGATGTATAATACCAAGCAAAAGTTATGTAATCATGTAGATGTTCCCTGAAAACTTACTGTTTGGGCCTTGTGCAGGTTGTGCATTTTGAGGAGTTTGAAAAATGAGGTATAAGCTTCTTCTACACATGGTGTCTTTTAGTGTTCATACCCCTAATGGTGCAAGACTAATGTTTGAATGTTGAGTTGGGAATAAGAGGTCAAGAAAACAATGTATTTGGTTTCTTTTTTTTTTTTCCCTTAGAAACACTGGATATATGTCTTCCTAAGGGAAGGTGGTTGAATAAAGCTATCAGCTCTTGCCTCACAGGATATTGTGAAGCTTTAAATCATTGGAAATAGTTCTTAGATCCTCTGTTGGGGAGGTACTGTGATAGTTGTGATGCTGGTGTTGGTTTTTTGCTTGGTTTTGTTTCCTTGCTTTGTGTTGTTACAAGCCAGGAAGCTTTAAATGAGGGATAACATCTTGTCCTTAACTGGCCCCTTTTTCCTAAGTACTTTACAAATTACCAAGTAAGAGATTTCTGCTTGAAAGTAGATAAACCTCTTCCTTTGTTTCTCACAGTGACAATAAAAATTACTGAGGATTAAAGAAAGTAAATCTTGAAGCTGATTTAACTGAGCTTCAGTGAGTTTGGAAGAATTTTGATGGTGTTCATTATTTTTCTCTTCTTTTTTTTTAAAAATTTTTCTTTTAAAGAGACTTAATATTTGGCTGCTGAAGCCCACTGGTGTTTACCTAACTTTGAAAGAAGGAACATGTGTTACACACAAGCTTCCAGTATTTGCTGTTGGGTGGGAATTTCTTTTGTTAGGGAGAGCTGTCTTCTGGGCGAGTGCTCAGCGGCTGGGCAGCGTGCTGGAGAACAGGCATGCGTAGAGGAGGAATGAGGAAGTGAAGCACTCTCCCGTCACTCGGTGGTGTACAAAGTTTCAGACAGCAAACGGGAGGGGAAAAAAAAAGCCCTAGACCTATCAGAAATACTATTCCAGGCTTATTGTACATGTTGTTCATGGAGCTCCCAGGGTGGAGGTAAGAAGCTTTTTCTTCTACCTGTTCTTTGAACAGCCATGGGCTTTTTAAATTTTTTTTCAGAGGTTTTTCTGTGGAATATGGATATGGAAAACACAGCTAGCATGGTGTATACTTTTCTGTGAACCATGAAGTTGATAGTATGGGATGTTTGTGGCTTTAGCATTCCTTTTGAGAACAAAGTGTTGAGTCTTCATAAACAGCCCATCACTTTTGGCATATCAGTTTCTCCCTAAAATGAATTCTGGACTATTAAAAGTATTAGCTCCTGTACTTCTCAGGAAAGAGAAGAAAGATACTGAAGTCTTGTCAGAAATACTTTTTCTACTCCAGTGTGCTCTATGTAATAAAACGTATTTACTTAAACAGGTCCTGTGAAGCACTGGTGGAAATGGGCGGTGTCTGCTTGGCACTAGGCAAGTGCAGAGGGGTCCAGTTGTTGGTTAGGATTGCATTGTGGGTATCTGTTAGTTAAGAATTGTTTTACTAATGTGTGCTAATTTCATTTAGGTTGTTGATTTATTTTTAATCTCAAGTGTCAGAGGTTTTGAAGTAGTTCATGTATCACAGACCCAGTACCACAGGAGAGAACACTGCACTTTTGGATAGGTTACTTTTTTCCTCAAAAATGTGTATGTTACTACTAAGGAGTAAGTGTCTTTAATAAAATGGTATTTTCTTTGTTAGATTAAATTGCAGATTAGCCAAGAGCTGTATTTACGTGAGCAGATCAGTTGGCAGGTCCAAGTTTGTTTTGGCAGTGAGGAGCTGCTTTGGTGCTAAGCTTTGCACTAAATAGGCTTACTTCTATATTCCCTGTTAACTGCTACAGGAAGTTCTGCTCGTTTTATTTCTGAGTCAGACTTAGCAAAAATGAAACGGCTTCAGGACTAAAACAAAAGCAGACTATAAAAATTACTATTATTCAAAATTTGGGTCTTGAGATGTCGAGAAGATGGTTATATTACTTGGGTAAGAAATGCCTTGTTAAATACACTAGAGATGCATAAAAGCACAGGAGCAGGTAACGCTCTGAGGAGCTGCATGTATCGAAATGGCAGAAACCAAGCAGAGGGTGGCCTAGGTGTGCTGAGTCATCTGCCTTAAACTATAACATGACTTGCTGTGGACTGCTGCTGGCAGAGATCAGGGCTAACTTGTGCATGACGAAGTAGCACGTGGTACATCGGGGCTAGTTACACATTCAGTCCAGATACCGTATTTGTGAGAGGAGTCAGTGTATGCTTGTGCCTCTATCGAAGGACGTGGAGAATGCGGTTAGTGTGAAGGGAGATGAATTTTAACTGAAAGCAGAAGAATTTTCCTGTATGTCATCGTGTGTGAAACTTGATGCAGGTGGATATTGGGACAAAGCATTCTGCATTTTTAAAACGTCTTGTTCTCGAGGATTGAATCTGCAAAGCTTTTTGTAGCTGCTTGTGGAAGGCGCTGGTCATCAAGGGCATAACGCAGCTTGGACAGGAGACCACGTTGCCCCTCTGCGTTCTAGGCAGGCAGAGTAAAGAAAGTGATAAAGCATTGAGCAGTTGTCCCGGTGGTTTACAAGAGAGATCCTGTCTTTCTCCGAAGCACTGGCAAGGTCCCAGAGGAGACAGGTCACTGATCTCATTACAGCGTGACATTTCCAGTCTGGGTTGAAGGATGGAATTTCAGGGATTTTTGGGGGGCGGGGAGGGGTTGGGAAGGACCAAGAAGAGAAGAGAATTTTTTTCAGGTTCTTCCAGCTGTGGATAAAACAACTTATGCAGGGCTAAGCGGGACAAGGAGACTTGCATACAGGTATTTTGTGTTTTCAAACTCAGAAATAATGAAATAGATTTGTCTGTGGTCTCAGTGTAATACTCAAGGTCTGTGTGTTGGGGCATCTTAATCACAGATTCCTATATTCCAGTTTATGTACTGTGGATGTGTATTCAGTTTTTTGTTTTCTTGGGTTTTGACATATCTTTATTTTCCTCAGTCATGCATAAAGAAATGTGTGTGTGTGTGTGTATATATATGAAGTGTGGGAAGCTAATAAGTGTTAACTACTTAGAGAATTGAGAGGATGAGTTAAAAATAGCATAATATTGTGGGGAGGAGGGATTTTATTTTAGTGGGCATGTCTTTCATAAATGTTTGTGTTCTTTGCATTTTGCTCAATTCTGGCAGAATGCTGGAGAGAAACTTTTAAAGAAAAAAAATTGTACTGTGAAAGTGTCTATACTTTTTCTACCTTATCTGCCTAGGGAAATGTTCTCTTGCTGTAGTGATGATGGTTCCAATAGCTGTTCTGTGGTAATGAAATGGTCTTGTTTCCATCATTCTACTGCTGTTTGTAATATCTTCTGTTTAAGGTAGCTCTTTGAAGTTAGAGAATATTTAATTTCCAAGGTCATAGCAAGTCACATACCTTGCAGAAAGCAACACACCTTTCCCAGCTTCACTTCTTATGCGTATACCCCATATGTATGCTTTGTGACTGGAAGAGGTTTGTTATCTCAGCACTTGACTCTGCTTCCCTGTGTGAAGACTGAAGATCAAGGAGGAAAACTGGACTGTGTATGTGGAAAGCCACGGAGGCGGCAGCAGTTGGTTTGGTGCCAGCCTATATGCAGCTCCTAAATTCAGTGCCAGCGATGCCGTTCCTGTCTTACACGGGACCAGAGGAATTTCACAGATCTGTGCTGATCTGTTTGGGAGATTTACTAGCAGAGCAGGGTTTGTTGCTCGAACAGCAATTCTTTTCTCCTGTGGGGAAAAGGTTGGCTGGGTCAAGGCAGTTAGCCATCTGTTCCAGTAGTTAAACTGTTCTGAAACAGATGATTTCCTGAGGTTTCTCCCAGCTGTGTTTTCTCTTGTCAGTGCTATCTGTTGTTGTCTTGTGGTATTTAGGCACCACTGTGTCCACAGGCACTGCAGAGTCTGGTGAAATGAGTGGTAGGAGAGAAGGGGGAACTGTCACCACTGGTGAAATGTGCCTCTAGTGATTGTGTATCTTCAGCCAGGGAGGGCTATATGTTTCCCACTCATGGGTGATGTATGTGTCTGTTCTGGCAGTTCAGTGCCAGGTTTAGGCTCATTAGGACCCTTCTGAGAGTCATGCTTAGGTGTAAGCTCCATTTCTGTTGTTCTCCAGCCTTTTGAGACCTGCCCTGACATCTCATCAGGGATACTGCTAATAACTCCCTTCTTCCCCAGAGCCCCCAAACTTCTTTCAATCATTGAGATGGTAAATAAACACAACCTGTTTCATTATGCCAGCTCTCTGGATTGTTTATAGGTACAGGTAGGAAAAATGTGTCTCTGTTCATTATTATTTTTTTAATTAGTTAATTCATGTTACAAGTTGTATTCAATTCCTTTTTCTCACATTCCGAGCCTGGGATGGTGTAGTCTCCATGTCCACATCTACTTCGTGATGTTGATGGTATAGCTTCCTGTTAGCTTCTGGGTTTCGATTTCCTCAGTTAGTAAGAAACTGCTCTTTTCCTTAACGCTAGGTTAATAATTAATATTTCAAATAAACTATTCCATTTGTTTCTGAATTGAAGATGAGTCTGGGAAATTGTTGGTAGATATTGCTTCCTTTCTACTGCACTGGTATTAAAATACAATTCAGCTCTTAAATTTTGAACCTGGAGTGGTATTTCATAGCACACTAACACATACACTGGATTGATTGAACTGTGTACGACTCTTTGCAGAAGTAGGATTTGCAGGGTAATTTCTGTTACAGAGTTAGTTTACAAAGAATGATTCTAGCTGGAATACTAATAATAAGGTTTACTTTTAAATATGTAAAAGGGGCAGGGAGTAGGGGAGGCCTTGGAAATAAACTTCCTCGATGTTTTAAGCAGTTAGCTCTATAACTGACAAGTATAAATGTTTTTATTAGGTTTATGGTGATAGAGTAGTAGTAAGAAAGCTTTGGATGTCTGTTGACAAGATGGGGAAAAAAAACTGATTTGCTATTAAAGATGTAAGGATGGGGGGAGGAATGGGATGGACACTGAACAACCATGGCAGATCTAACTGTGCTGTGGTGGTGTTAGGGTTAACGACCTGCAATGCCTATTCCTCAGTACCACCCTGTCTGGGTAATATTGATTTCTCATTGATCCCATGTTGGCTGGTAAACAGCAGCTGTGTGGCATGGTACCTCCTCTCTGGAAGACAGGAGGAGTTTTTTTCATTAGCTTTAGAACTAAGCTTTAAGGTTGCATGGATGAAATATGGCTGAAAGTTTAACTAGTAACTCTTTGTTGTTTGCCTTGGCAAAATGATGTTCCCTGTGAACAACATTGCATTAAATTCTAGAACAAAGCCTGAGGCTTTTCAGAGTCTCTGGTTTAGCATTAGATTTTTGTTGCTGTTTTAAAATGCTTTGATTCTGAATTGCGCAAGTCTTAACTTGAAGTTTCTCTCTTTGCATTTGTTTAAAATCAAGATTTTAATTTTGAGGTTGTTTTTCAAGCTCAGATTTGATAACAGGTTGCTGTTTTGCTTATATAAGAACTTTCTATCTGAACAGATATTAGCAGCAAGCACATGCTCTGTGTCATGAAACCTAAGCCAGTGTTGTGTGGGAAAGAAACTAATGCATTTGGGTGGATGGGCATGGTTTTTGTTATTGTTTTCCTGCTTAATTTAGAAAAATCAATCTGGTAGTAAATCTGTGATCTGCACAGTTTTTTGGCTGACTTCACTGATAATCGAAAGTATGCCAGACATCAGAATTTTTTTTTTTTTATTACCAGTTTTCCTTTTGATAATTATTCTTTTCATGTCACTTCATTTGCCTGCTCTTTTATATTTGTCCTCATATGTGGCGTTCTGCTTTCATTTATTTATTTTGTCCCAAAGGAATGTACTTTATTCCATTCCCTTATAATGAGTAACATTTGGTCCTTTTAGCATTTTGATTGAAAAGTGCCAAGTAATAAAGACCTCCCAGGTCCTCAGTTTCAGTGTAATTTATCAATGCATTAAAGATATTTCTTCCTCTGTCAATATAACCTCTAGGTAGGCAATGAGTGATACAAAACAGGGTTAGAAAAGGGTCTTTGAGGAACTGTTGTCACTTGGCCAGTCCAGCATGACTTCTAGAAATTTTCTTCCTGCTTTTGCAGGATGGAACTGCTTGGTGGGCAGACTAGGGGCAGTTATCAGTGCTGTATTGTACCCAGTAATGGAGGTTCCCAGGGTAGCTGAGGTGTGACTGGGTAAGCCCACATGGTGCAGCGCGGTGCAGATCAGCTCGTGTGACGGTGCTGCGGTAGCAGTGCACGGTGTGACCTAGCGACGTGTGGGAGCTGCCGGACTCTGCCCTGAGCCACTCGCCCACTGCTGTTCTTTTACAATGCAAGCTACACAACAGCAGGAACGGTTTTAAGTGACTTTTCCAGGGAGTAGCTGGAATTAAGTCATGACTCAGTCCTCTTTTTTAGTGTCAGAACTGCGCTCCTAGTTTAGCTATAGCTCTACAAGTGACATTCACCTAGCACAAAGGATTTCACATGCTTGTTCCAGTAGAGAATGCTAACTCTGTTTCTGTTTTCTTTTAGGTTATGTTTCACACTATGTGCTGACTGTCTGTACTTACAGAAGATATTTAAAAACAAACAGACTTTTTTTCAAAGATTTTGATTCCAGTGGAATCTGTGCTTTAGATTTTTGTGTTGTCAGTTAACTCCCGAAGCAATGCCTGTACAAGCTCCACAATGGACGGATTTTCTCTCCTGCCCGATTTGCACACAGACTTTCGACGAAACAATCCGGAAGCCCATCAGCTTGGGCTGCGGCCACACTGTCTGCAAGATGTGCCTCAACAAGCTCCACCGTAAGGCATGCCCTTTTGACCAGACCACTATCAACACAGACATTGAACTCCTTCCTGTGAACTCAGCTTTGCTGCAGCTAGTGGGTGCTCAGGTATCAATGCTTTTTGTTTGGATTTTGTTGTTTTTTTTTTTTAATAAAACTGTTTCTGTGTTGTTTTCTTTCTTTGTTTTAGGAGGACAAGTAATGAATAAGGAATATGATGCTGTGTTAATGGTGTGTAGAGTAGGTGTCTACCTTTTTGGAGTCTGATTTTGGCAAACGCAGGTTTTAGGCTTTTGACAAGGCTGTTGTAGAGGTGCTTGGAACAACAGGTCAGATCTTGATTCTACAGGTCATGCTGCCTGTGATTTTGTGTTACACATAATTTAGTGTAACCATGGGCTGTCACCAGAACATGTTGGTTCTCTTCTCTTCCTTCTTCTAGAACTTGTATCTAACCATGCTCTGCCAAAAGAGTGAGCTGGATCGTTGAGCTTATCTGGTGGAAAGCCGTTCTTCTGTGATGGGTTACTTGCTATACTTTATTCACCCTTTAGAGTTCTTGGTTGTCCTGAAAGCAGGAAGGGAGAGTAAGGGAAGTGAGACAGACCCTTCTGGTAGCAGCCTTTTTGCTGCTTTATGTTTAATTTGAAACTGTGCTCTGGAAATGTAAATTCCTGAGGCGACTTGTGAAGGCAGATCCACGCAGGTGAATGGGGGTAGCCTACCTGAGATCCCCATTCTGCTGGAAGAGATGGTCATGAGGTGAGCTGAACTAGTGAGCTGATGGGGTTGAGTAAGTACTCCAGTGGCACTGGTACTGACAGCAGCCTGAGGAAAGGAGCAGGGATGTGTGGAAAGCAGGGTCTCCCTGTTCAGTTGCAGCATAGACTTAAATTGACGTAAGCTTATCCTGGTTAGATCACTGGTGGTTTCCTGTGACCCATACCTCTCAAGGCTGGACAGGATTGTGACTTGGGGAGAGGAGGGACAATCACATCTAATTTATGGATGAGGGACAATCATGTCTAAGTTATGGATGAGGAACAAAAATGTAGATGGGATGCAGTTGTTGTGGAGGGGCTATTGTTTTGTTCTGCTTCTTTGTCGGGGCTCAACAGAATTAGAGGTAGCAGAAAATTCAGTGAGCTCCATAATTCAGGGTAAAGTGAAGAGCAGTATTGTGGAGGAACATAAAGCGTAGAGGAAAGAAAAATGCTCTTAGGATGTTTTTTATTAGGTTCTGGGACCTAGAGATCCAGGCGTGCTTTTGCCACTTCTTTTTTTCATTTGGTTTACCAAGCAGTACAAGTAATTTGCTGGGTTTTTTTCCCTGTATGGCATAGAAGTTATTTGAAGAGTTTTAAAATTGAGTTGTGTTTCTGATAAGTGACTCATCCTACTGTGCAGGAGAGGGCCATGAGATGGAATGTGCTTCCATTTCTGTGATGTATATGCCACCATCTTTGAAGAGTTTCCAAGCAGTGTGAGATCTGTGGGCGATGCTATAAATAAATACATTCTCTTTCTCCCTTATCTTCCTTCCTCTCTGGAGTTTCTAGAATAGTTCTAGCTGTATCCAGATGACCGCATTTATGATAAATCTTCTTTTCCTGCTGTATTTTTTTGTTGTTGTTTTGTGTGCATTTGTTGAGCTTTACGAGAAGCTATGCAATAGCTTTAAGGATCATTGCCTGAATTAAAATTTCCATAAAACTAGATGCTCTGGAATGAAAAGGAAAATGACCCTGCCTCTGTTACAGCTAGTTGAGAATTTTGTTCTGGTTTTGCTAGTTAGCCAGCCAGTTTCCTCATCCACATGTGTGTGAGGTATGAAGGAGGAAGAGTGGCTTTATATGATAGTATATTTGTCTTCAGTGCTCTGAGCTTTAGGTTCTAATTTTGAACTAGTGACGTAATTTTTGTGGTGTTTTTTTCTTTCTGTTTAGTAAGTTACGTGATCAAGATTCATAAGACCTTGCTTCATGGTGACCTTAAAGCTGAGAATGCCATCAAAAGAGACAATTTTCCCTTGCCCTTCATTCCTGCGTGTATGCTGCTCACTGCATTCTGATACCTAAACAATAATTGGTGATTTTAGCAGGGTTTTTCTCACAGACAGACTTTCCCCTTAAAAGAAATCTGCACCATCTACCCCCCAGCTCCGAATTTCAATGAGCATGTGAATGAAATCAGTGTTTGGTATAACCCACCCTCCTTTTTCTTGCCTTTCCCTTCCTGGCATCTGTTGCAGTGTTTACTAGACTATGGAGTGTAAGAAAACAGATACACTACTTTGCTGTGAGAGATAAACAGCTGCTATTTTCCACGAGTCTCTCTCAGGCCTTTTAAATTTTAAATTTTTTTTACAGAAAAAGGCTTATGTACCCTGCCAAAAAAAAAAAAAGTACCTTAGAGAGACGACACTACTTTTTGTCTTTGTCCTGTTAAGAAGGTGGGCTCTTTGGTACATACCAACAAAAGGGATCTATGAGCAGCAAGCCAGCTTACAAAGTATGAGTGGTATCAGCAGCTTGAGTAAAGCAAGGCCTGTTTTCTTGTTCTACTTCTTGATTTAGTTTCATGAGGGTGTATGTGTCAATAGTGTCCCCTAGTCTCCAACAAAACCCTGTACACCTTAACCTGAGTCCGTGGAGATGTGTAATACTTTATCTTTAAATGAGAAATTCAGGTTTCATTTTAGAAGGAAATGCAGTACAACATAATTAAAGCTTTTGTCTGGGGAGCAGGGAGGGAAGAACAGTTTGTTCTCTTCCCTTTGGGGAGGCTGTTGAGAAGTTCACACGTTTATAAGTGTTACATGCTTTGTTGCTGGAGGCAGAGGAGACCATGCAGTCTGAAGAAACAAATGTATTCTGCCATGACTGGCAGCAGAGATAGGATTCCAGGACCAGTCATGTCGGTTGGCTTTCGGTAGGCACAATGGGTGAAGTAAGCAGGACTGTACTTCTGGGGAAAACGTGCTAAATTTGTCACGTGTTCACCTGGGAAAGCAGTAAGCTATTTCTCTAACAATGGCATTTTCTCTCTGTGTGAGTTTTGTCACTTTAATGGTGAAAAGAATTGGTTTCTTACTTGCATTCCAGGCTATTTCTCAATTTTCCCTCTCCACACCTCTTTCCAAAAAATGAAACCTGTTGCCCAAGTTATAGACACCCTCGATGTGAAAATAAACTGTTGCAGAGACTCAGATTCCTGCTCCCTCACTGTAGCATGGTTCACATCAACAGTGGCTACAGGGGCTGTTCCAGAAGGCAGCTGTTGAGCAGTTCAGCCTGCATATAGACAGGTGCAGCCACGTGGGATGATGGTGGTGGGGAGAAGGGATTGTGAGGGGAAGGTAGGAATTACTGTTCTTGGGAGAGCTGGAAATAGCTGAGCACCTAAGCAGGAGCTAAGCGTATTGTGAGGGGAGGGAGACACAATGGCCTTGAATGCAATTCAAAAAGGCGTTAGTGGGATACCTTGCTTTGTAAATTTATGGGGTCAAGAAATCCCGTAAGCTAGTTTCTATGGGAATAAGGTTTTGAATTTTAACTATTTAGGCATTCATGTATTACTCACTATATACAACTATCTTAAACATTCACCAGGCTGGTGTTTTGAGGGTGCATAATCATAGATCTGTCATCTAAGCTCTTCCCTCCTGTTTTTTTTAACACATGAAAGAGCAGCACACACGTTCCAAACAGGTGACATAAAGTGGCAGAAATTCCTGTGGTGCTTTA
>NW_008602438.1:26827-51449 GCF_000691845.1 Merops nubicus | reverse complement strand
CTGCTGAACATGATAAACACATTTCTAGGCATTCGGCCATGGAATCATGTATATGATGAGAGAACCAGTGGAGTGATTTTAACTCCCAGCCCTTTCAAATGGGGAAGATTACAATTGCAGAGGTATTTGTTAGTGGCACAGTGGTGGGGTTTTTGGTGGTGGTTTTTTTTTATTGTAACTGTTGGCTAAATGAGGTGCCACAAAAGAGGAATTATCTGTGAAGAAGTTTTTTTTAGTGCAGGCTATTGAGGAACTGACTACAGTAGCTTTGGGTTTTGTTTGGTTCTTTGGTAGGAAACAAATCATCCATTCACAGGGAGGGGGGAGAATATTGTGGGGGAAACAGTTTTTAAATCAGTCAAAAAGGGGTTTGGTCTGTTTGACACGTTCTCATTTTGTGCAATTAGATGTCTAATGGTGATGAGTGACAACTCAAGCTAACATCCTTCATCAAATTACACCTAACTCACCAACTCAAAGTCACTGCCTGGTATGAGGTGATGCTGTAGCATTCTTGTCCATCCTCCTCCTCGTGGTGTCATAACCTGCCTCTTCCCACAGCCCCAGCAGTCATGCTGGTGGGCGGAATTCCACTGCCGGGATACTCTCAGTCATTGCCAAGGCAGATGCACGCAAAACAATTGCAAATCTGAAGTAATTAAACATCTGAAATTATTTTTCCTGTCTTGTTCTAGTCCCCCTTGGGAGGTGTTTATTATATTATGTAAATATATTTGCAGTGCAAACTGTGATAAGGGTGTGGTGTCTGATTGAATGGAATATTGAATGAGCATAAAAATAACAAACTTGCTCTGCAGGGCGTCTATTTTGAGGCTCTCCAGCAGCATGTAAACAAAAGTGACCATAGGGTCCTGCATGCTATTGGAAGGGTATTTTTTGTAGGGGAAGTGAGAATGCTTTGATGTTGACTTATTTCTCAGTAGCGCTTCAAAAATTCCATGACAGTGAAAATTAAAGATCTCCTGCAACTTTTATGAGCCCTGCCTTTACCATTTTTTCTCTTGGTAAATGCTGTTCTTGCAATCAATCTAAGCCTAAAATACAGGGGGAAAAGAAAGTCTGGGAAGTTCATATAATAGAACTGGCAAAAGGGCAATTTATTTTTAAGTTTTACAGTGAGATGCATCACAGGAATGCAAGATGAAGTGTGTGTGTGTGTGTGTGTGTAGGAATAAATTCTCTTCTCCTGAAGACTCCTGAAACCCCAAAGAAACATCTTGTTTAGTTTGTTGGTATTACACTTGCTGTGCCTTAAGACAATAGTTAAACTCTAATCTTTTTGGCTCATTTTGCAAACAGTACAGTTGTACAAGGCTTTTAGATTTTGACACTGAAATGTCCTGTGTGAAGAGAAAAAATGGGAATTATGTACAGATGCAGTGTTGAATAGGGTGGTTAACTCATGGAAATTTTTCTACACCAGCTTTATACTGGGGGAGCTTTCAGTTAGTTACCTAGACAGTCCTTGCATCTGGCTGGTGGACTTGTGCTGTGTGTGGCATTCCAAATGGCTGCTGTGAATGTGTGCTAAACCTGCCTTAATTCAAGAGCCAAATCCGGGGCTGAACACAGCTTCCTGTCCACTGTCTGTCCTCAGCCCTCTTTGTCCGCTTGGTGTTGTGACACTGTAGTTGTATTTCGGGTTGTTGCCCGTGCTGAGTTGAATACTTGCAAGAGTAAGTAGGAATCTGCATAAAAAAGTATTACAGCTGTAAACAGGGCAGAAACTCTGTAGTCTCTGTCTTGGCACAAATGCATGAGATGCACCTTGTTTGATCAATAAGCCAGTTCTGCTTGTGTAACTTCCCAGACAGGAGCAGGCTGCTATAATGGCAGTGGCTTTGAGGAAAAGGTGGAGTATTCTGTTAACTTGAAAGCAAATATTGAAGGTGTTAATATTTATTTCCCAAATCCCAAGAAACCAGTGCAGCTGAGGTTGTTGCTGTTGCAACAGTTACAGCTGACGGCTGTGAGTTAGAGTTGCAAAATCTCCTTTTGCTGAAAGCTTTCTTCCTAGCAGACAAAAAAATACAAAACAAACAAAACGCACCCCAAACAACTACCACTCCATCCTCAAAATCAAAATCAAAAACCCTGCAAAACTTCCCAAGTTAAATGCAATCTGTCAAAAGCATCTAGGCTAACATTGCTGTCTTGGTGTGATTAAACTTGGCTTTGTTTCTCCCATTAATAGAAGTTAAACAATCAGTCTCTGATACAGACTATCTTAATTGTTAGTTTTGGGGTGATACCAACTTTCTCACTTGCAGCTTACTTCAAGTGTTGCACTGGAAGACTTTCATCGTCACCTGCTGTGAAAGCCAGAGTTGTGCAGCTAGTAACTTTTTATTTTGCAGTGTATGTTAGATGAAAAACTTTGCACAGTTGGCTGAACCTGTAGAATTGTGACCATGTGATCGAAACGGATTACTTTCTGTTAAAATTGATAGGAAAGCTTCTGTCCACGTTGGTGGTGGCAGCTGTGTGTGTGTGTATTTTATATACATTCACTGGTTTTATTTGCTGCTGCCATCGCAATGCTACTCTGCGTACTGCATCATGCTTTACTTGGCTGGATTGCACGTGACCGTTAGTGAGCTTGAAGCTGTCTTTAACTTGAGCATTAAAGCCTTGTGCTCTTAGACTGAGGGCCTGGGTTGGTCCCTGTAAGCAGCTATGTGGATTAGCATGCTGTTAGTGCCGGTGGGATTGTGGTTGACTGGGAAATAGAAGCTGAAGTCTGAGATCTGTTTACACTTCTGTGACATATGCAAAAAGTGCAAGCTTGTTTTTGGTCTTCCAAGAAATTCCATTTCTCTGTACTATCATAGATTGGATTGATTGCTGGATAGTGATGTTGAGAGACATTAGTGCTATACTGCACCCCAAAATTTGTTTAAAGCTTTAAGAATGTAACTGGAGAGAAAATACTACAACTTGAGGGGAGGGGTGGTCCAACGTCCCTTTGAAAAATCCTGATTTCTGGTGGATGCCTGGATGAAGAAATAAATGCTACAGCATCACAGTAAAAGAACCACCCAGAAAGAACCCAGCAAAACAGCAACAAAAAAAAAAAAAAAAAAAAAAAAAAAATGAAACTGGCCTGTGTTGTCAGACTAATACATGCAGGGTGTGTTTCTATGTACTGTGTAGGATGACTTGATCTTGCTGCTTGATAGTTGGGTCTAGTGAGAATGTTCCAGGAGCATCCTAGTACGTTTGCTGCTAAGTCTTTTTCCCACTAATCCGAGTAGCTCTGATAACTTATCCCTGGATGATCTTAGAGATCTGAGGCCCTAGGTACAAATCTGTACTTACCTGTGAATTAGAGTTTGATTTGTTCTGATTTTTGTTGTTTTGGTTGTTTTGTTAGGTTTTTGTTTGGTTGGTTTTCTTTGGCTGGGTTTTTCTGGTGGTGTTTTGTTTGCAGGGAGGGGAGCTGGGCCAGCCAGCTTTGGGGATGTGTCAGTGTGTGCATTACTTCAGCCAGAGTTTTATAGTTTCAAGAAATGCCATGTTTCTTATGTGTTATGTCATATTTGTTTATTAAGGTGAAAAAATGCTTACTAATATAGAAAAAAACACAGATGGGCACAGAACAGGAAATGCTTGATATTATTAACAGGCTGGATGTGGTGTTTTTAAACATGACTGCCACTTATTTATGCATATTCATCATAGATGTACATGTCGTTTCCTTTCAGGTTCCTGAGCAGCAGCCAATTACTTTATGTAGTGGAGCTGAAGACACCAAGCATTACGAGGAGGGCAAGAAATGTGTGGAAGAATTAGCATTGTACCTGAAACCACTCAGCAGCGCGAGAGGTAGTTCCTGTGTTGTTTCCTTGGAAAATGAAAACTGGAAACAAGGCACAAAGCAAACTATGCAAATAACTTGTTCGTTGGTTTGGAAAATGGATATAGAGCTTGTTTAGAAAGAAATTGAAACAGCTTTCCTTGGTATTAAGGTTGTCTTCACTTGGAAGGGGGGATTTAAAGGCATTTTGTCAAAAAAAAATATGGAAAAAAGGCTGAGGTATTTGACAGCAGTGAAGTAACTTGAGACAGACTTAGTAAGTTGAGCTGACCTCTACAGACTAAGTAAAAAGAAATAATTCTGCTTTTGAGTTCTGCTTTATTTTGAGATAACAGTAGCAATGCAGCTTGCTTGTGGAGGAGGAATTAACTGAAATGAGAAAGTTACTGCATACAGGATATATCAAGATCAATAAGTAATACTGCTTATACACAATCTTACACAAAAGTTGGGTTGGTCTGAGTAGTTACAGTTTAGCAAAACTGCACGGAGTTCAAGAGTATGTATTTGATCTGTACTACTTATGGTGGTCTTGGAAAAAATCATAGAATTATTGAATGGTTGGGGTTGGAAGGGACCTAAAAGATCATCTAGTTCCAACCCCCCTGGCATGGGCAGGGACATCTTCCACTAAACCAGGTTGTGCAAGGTCCCATCCAGCCTAGCTTTGAAAGCTTCCAGGGAAGGGGTATCCGCAATTTTCCTGAGCAGACATGTTCCAGTGTCATTGCCCTCACAGTAAACCCAGGTAGTAGGTGTGAGCATCGTGGGGATCAGGTTTTCAAAACTGGATTTTTTCAAAAAGCTGTCTCAAGCTTTTCTAGCTAGTACAGTGTGCTAGCAGTAGTGCTCCAAGGAGTGGCCAAGTGAACAGGCTTTGTGCTGTGGAACAAACTCAGTATGGCAGCCCTGTGTCTAGCGAGTCACTTGTTCCTTTAATCTGTTTTCAGTGGCACTCAGCACACTGGTGAGTCAGTTTTACACGTAATTAAACATTACCAAAACAATGTTGAACTTGCATGAGTTTGGCTAGGCCAAATCAGTGGAAGTATTGGATGCAGATAAAAAAATGTCTTGTGAAAACGGACAAATGTTGAGGGAGGCAGTGCCTGAAGCTCTTCAGTAGTGGGAGGGCTACAGTATGGTCCTGCATTTGAGGTGACACCTGGGAAATCCATATGGAAGGATGCAGAGCAAGCTTTCAACATGGAGAGAGAACTCATTAGAGGTACTGCTTTCTTAGCCAAATCAATCACTCTTAAGACTTAAACCTGAAAGCTGGGAAAGCTCACTCCCAGGAACTGTGGGCTTTTAATGCTGATTAAAAAAAAAAAAAAAAAAGACAAAAATTAATTTCTGATAGGCCTTTTGTGGTGTTTTATTTAACAAAGTGGACATCAGGAGAACTGGGTTTGCATTTACACAGTACAGTGGTTGAAGGGTGGCTTAAGAGGAGATGTGAGGTAGCTTACCTTTTTTTCTTTTCTGCTTCTGAAGGTGTGGGTCTTAACAGTACTACTCAGAGCGTGCTAAGTCGTCCCATGCAAAGGAAACTTGTGACATTAGTTCATTGTCAGCTAGTGGAGGAAGAAGGGCGCATCAGAGCCATGCGTGCAGCACGGTCGCTTGGTGAAAGAACAGTCACAGAGCTCATTCTTCAGCATCAGAACCCTCAGCAGCTCTCTTCCAACCTCTGGGCTGCAGTGAGAGCCAGGGGGTGCCAGTTCCTTGGACCAGGTAGGTAACGTCATGGTGCTGCTTGAACACTAGAGGCAATTCGGAATTGAGGAGGAGTGATAAATGGGTGTCAAATTGCCCAAGTGGTTTTTGTTAGGCAGTGGTTTAATTTTTTAATAGTAGGTCCTCAGAACTGATGACATATCCGTTAGGCTGCTGCCATGGGCTCTCTGAGTTTTAGCGCTTTTGCAAGTCTTCTGTAAAATCCAGAGTAGTGTGTGTCCTTTTGTTCTTGTGATAAGATAAAATGGGATGTTGTTTCTTACTTGCTGTACTTTGGAAGAAGTAAGACCCTTCTAGAAAAGATAAGGTTACTAGAAGTTGCTGGGCATGGCTTTTCCTTCTCTAGGGTAATAAACATACAAAACAGTTGTGGGGAGAGATTTGTTACGTGGGGGCAGGTGTATTGCATTTTTAAGAAGTTACATACTTTATTTTAGTAGTGTATGAAATTTAATTTATTTTGTTTAAAACAACAAAAATATCAATGAAGTCTCATTACCGAAAATGTAAACCATTGCTTGTTGGGGACCAGCAAAAGTAATACCTTGCAATATGAATCCAATATCTTAAAACAAAGACAAAAAATAGACTTTTCCCCCACCAAAATAAGTCAAGACTGACTTTGGGATGCTCACTTTTGCACCAGTGCAGGGAAGAGAGAGGCTTGTTACCTAAAATACATCATGCTACAGCATCTGGTTTGTGTGGGCACTGGCTGCTCTTTTACCTACCTGCATGGGAACCAGCCTTGTCCTTCCTCAGCCCGTCAGCGTTTTCTGCTGGGATAGGTGTGGGATGTAGATAACACTTTGAAAATTCTAGTATTACTAATGGAGAGATCTACAGATGGGAAAAGTCTTCCTATCATCTGATGCCCAAAATACAACAAATAGTAATAAGTAAAAAATTAAAAATCCTATTTCCCCTGCCATAGTCTGAGCATCCGGGAGTGTTCCTTCCCTCTTTTCCCTCCCTTCTTGCTCAGTTCTCTTCCTGTATGTGGGATTGTGTTTTTTGGGGCAGAGGGAGCAGGGGAGGAGTTGTAGCTGTTCTCCCACTTGTAGGGAGGCAAACAGTGCAGAAATCTTTCTTGGTTTTATCTCATCCTTTGTCTCTTTTCTTTGCACTTTCCCCCCCACTAGCAATGCAAGAGGAGGCTTTAAAGCTGGTTCTACTGGCTCTGGAAGATGGATCTGCTTTGTCACGAAAGGTCTTGGTTCTATTTGTGGTTCAGAGGCTGGAGCCACGATTTCCTCAGGCTTCTAAAACTAGCATTGGGCATGTTGTCCAGCTTCTTTACAGAGCCTCATGCTTCAAGGTATGAAGAAGACTATGCTTGGAGATTTCAAATTAGTATTGAAACTGTTCTTTTTCACTTTAAATTTCCATTGTTCTGTAACATTAAATGTGCCTGAAAATGTGTAGTTATAGAAAATATTGCTCACGAACTCCCACACGTGCTTGGAGACTTTGTTGTACAGCTGTGATGGTGATGCAGGCTGAAATCATTACTTTAATCCATATAGCTGGATTTTGAGTCTGTCCAGGTTTCATAGATGCACAGTAGCAAAACCTGTATGTAAGTCAGCATAACTTACCTCCTTAAAAAGTGCTTAAATGGTGGAAAATCCCCAGTTCTGTTAATTGAGTGGTGGTGTGGTTAGAAACAAAGAAATACAAGGCTCTTGGCTATCAATTGTATGAAAAGAACTTAAGCTGCTGCTTATACTTTACAGTAGTTAATGGTCAGTTCCTAAGTGCTCAAGTGTCATTCAGTTTCACTAAATGAGGAGAAAAATTCTTTGTTGCTGCTAATTGTACCCTCAAACAAAATTCTGAAATACAAGCTAAATGCTTTGATTGAAGAAGTAGTAAGGTATCAATGCTGTAAAGTCTTTCAGCAAGTGTGACACTTCCACCAGTGTCTGGGTAAGTTGATTTTTGGTATCCATTTTGTAGAGGTTCCACTTTGAACCTATGAAGTGTGTGTTATTGTGGTAGGAACATAGTTCACGGCATAGTTCAATTTTGTGTGGGAGGAAGAACTTGGTAGCTGAGCAAAGATTTCACTTGCTTTGGACTTTACATAATCTCTTTGCTTATCCTGCTTAACAGTATTTGTCTCTTTCCTCCCTGCTAGGTAACAAAGCGTGACGAGGATTCCTCCCTGATGCAACTGAAGGAGGAATTTCGGACTTACGAAGCTCTGAGAAGGGAACACGATTCCCAGATAGTTCAAATAGCCATGGAAGCAGGTTTGCGCATCGCACCGGATCAGTGGTCCTCACTGCTGTATGGAGACCAGTCTCACAAATCCCATATGCAGTCTATCATTGACAAGGTAAAGCCACCTAAAATCAGCTCAGTCTGTCCTGTTTGCAACTGTAGTAGATTTAAATGCTTACAATGTGAATTTACAAATTATGCCCACATGAACTCGCACATTAATCATTTACCCTGTTAGGCCATAATGTTATCATCATTTGAAATAAATAATCAGAATAGGAATTTGTAGCCTAATGAGTCTTGTTCCCTCTACCATCCTGCTTTTTCTACTTTTACCTCTTTCTACAGGTGGGAAGCCTCAAAAGATTAGCTCCACAGTTGGGATGTGTCCTTTCTGAACAGCTGGTAGCTGCCAGTGTACTAACAGGGGCTAATGGTTCATATTTTCAGGCAGGAAGTTAGTGTGTAAGTTCAAAGATGATCAGTCCTCTAGTCTGTACCTGAAGGGAGAAAGACACATGGAAGCATGTTGCTTAAATAAAACAACTTGACCTCTGGAAGTGCCCAGATCTCTTTTTATTTAGAGAGAATAGGATAAATGAGCTTTGAAATTAGAGGACTCACATGCAAGTGCCTAAACTAGGTGGGAAGAATGGAACCTTGTTGAGAGGTTACAAGAGGTGTGAAACAATTGCTTTGACTGCCTTGCAGGAGGGCTTAGCTTCAGGGTCAGTCTGCTGTGTACTTTATGCCTTTGCTCACTTTTTCAGGTGTCCTGCCAGACATCTCCTGAAGGATCTAGAGTTAAAAGATTTTTAAATACTGAACTGGGTGATGATAGTAAATGGATGGTAGCTGTCTTTGTGCTTCAAACGTTATACTGTGTCTGCTGTACTCACATTTAAAGCAGGGTATAAATCTGTTGGTTCAGGGATGGGAGATGTTAGACTCTTCAGAAACCTAAATTAAATAGCTTCTAATAATATGTGCCTTTTTTTCTGGGTGCTAGCACAACACAGGGAAAAAGTAGGTTGCATTGCTAGAAATAACACCACCCTTTGATTTGTCTATTTAGAGCCATATTTTAACCTGAAGTGTCAGAGAATTGTGCGTTCTTAATGCTGGAGGATGAACTTCATAGAAAGTACTGACTGAAATAGGCTTCCATGAAAAACATTCTCCTCTGGCTTTGGAAGACGGCTCTTGTGAGCTCCTGGAGCAACCTTCAGAAGTCACGAGGATTGCTTTGCCCGTAGAAAGTTAATTATTGTAATTTGTTTAAGTTGCAGACCCCAGCCTCGTTTGCACAGAGTGTTCAGGAATTAACTATTGCTCTCCAGAGGACTGGAGATCCAGCTAACCTGAATCGTCTTCGGCCTCACCTAGAGCTCCTGGCAAATATTGATCCCAGTCCAGGTAAGTTTAGATATTGTATAAAACCCTCTAACTTGGAGTTTAGCTAAGAGGAGCTTAACACTGTTGAAGGATTGAAAACTGTTTATCAGGTGGATGGCAATGTCCTCTAACTCATACATTCAAGATTTTTAAGTGGTATTCTTAACCAGCCTGGCAACAGCAGTAACCTGTGTGAGGAACTGAACTATTCTGAAGTTAAAATAGATTATTCAAAAGTATGGCAGGAATAACTTCCCCACCTCTCTGAAGAGAGCTTTCTTGACTGACAGCTCTGGGTGAACATGGATGAGGATGATGAATACATATAATCCTGTGAGGTTGCATGGTGTGTACTTGATATTGGGCAATGCTAGCAGGGGGGAGTGGCAGCAGTCTTAGCTTCTTCCTTTTCCCATTTTTAGTACACATGCTGCTAATTTGAAACCAGATTTGCAAAGCAACCAAAGATTGATAGAACTACTGTGCTTAATGCAGAGCCTTAGCTGTCACTCCGAGATACCTTGTTCTCTCCAGTTCTTTACCAGACCAAATAATTTGTTTACAGACTAGAGGGAGATAAAGGATTTTACTTTAGTTGCTTAACATATCTAAAAATTGTTTGCCTTTGCTTTAGAAATTCTTTTTATTAGTTGTTGTTCTGAGGTCTCTAGGCTGCAGATATTGCACTCAGAAGACTCCTGGAGGCAGCTTAAAATCATCGTACCTTCTATGTAAACAATTTTGGGTTCCAAAGTAGTTTTGACACATTGAAGAGACAGAAGCTGGGCAAAAAAAAAAAATCAGTCTCAACAAAAAAGATTTGTTATCATAGGAATTTTAGTACTTTTTTTGTTAATATGTAATTCTGCAAAGGAGTGGAAGGCAGTTTGAGAAGAGGAAGTTAGTTGGAACCAATGTAACTGGCAAGTAAAATCTAAACTGCTGACAGAAGACAAAGACAAATTGTTGAAAAAGTCAGCAGCATTTGAGGATGGATCACCTGAGGGAGAGCAGACAGAAGAGAGTGGTGTGGCTGAAGTTTTATACCCATTAGTATTTGTAAAATCAAAATCAATATCAATGTAGTGTGAAGGCCTAAACTATGACTTCAGATGAAAGGTAGTTTTTAGTTTGTTTAAACAGACTGATCTGTCAAATGAGGACCACTGGTACTTTACTCTTAATCTTCTCAAGTCTCTCATACTGTAACAAATTGGGGACAGAACTGTGTGTGTACTGCAAATTTGTTAGCCAAAGACTGGTATGGAATGTGGACTCACCAGTAGCCTCTCAGCTTCAGTAGGTGAGTTTGATCTTGGTGTTTGTCTTCTGTGCTGTTGAGTTGCTTCCTTGCTGTTCTATAGGGACGTTGAAGTTCCTCTGGAAGAATTTAGTCCTTGTGAGTGGAGTAGAAACGTAGTTGTGCCAAAGACCTTGAAAGGCACAGAGCGTGTAGGCATGTGGTGGGAGTGTCATCTGCTGGAACAGATTAAATCATTAGGAAAGTAAATTGGCTAGAAAGAACAAGTGCCCCCATAGGATTAGGACTGTACAATTTATTCATTCTGCTGTTAGCTGGTATCCTGATAGATAAATTTGCCTTGTGACGTTTTGCCATGTGAGAGTCATCAATTTCTGTGACGGTTTGACTGCCTGTGTGATCTAGGCCAGTGATGATGGTATTTGTACAGAGTGATTTTATCTATGGGAGTGCAAAGAGATTTTCAGCCTGATTTTTTTATTATGTGCAGAGTTTGTACAATGCATTTACTCCAGAGTTCTTGTCAGATAAAGTTTTGGTAAAAGGAAATAATTTGGCAGGCTAATGACAGTCTTTCTGGTTCATTTGTTTTTTTTATGTGGTTCAATCTTGAGTCTGTAGGTAGCTTTATTCTTTAAGTGGTGCATACACTTGTTATCTAATGACACATATTTCCATAAACTGTTTTTAGTTGACTAGTGAAGTTTTATGATACTGATGGTTTCTTTGTACCTGGTTTTGAAAATCCTACTGACTTATTTATATTCTCTTTGTCAACACAATAGATGCTCCACCTCCGACCTGGGAACAACTGGAAAATGGACTAGTTGCTGTGAGGACTGTGGTTCATGGCTTAGTTGATTATATCCAGAATCACAGCAAGAAAGGAACAGATCAGCAACAGGTAAAAGCTAAATTATTTAGCTTAACCCTAAATTTTGCTGGCTAATGTCATCTGGAGAGATTTAGTTTGACAAGGAGCTGATTAAAATAACATTACATCACATTTACCAAAAAGGAAGGAAAAGAAGGAGAAAAAAAAAAAAAAAACCAAACAGGAAAAACACCCCATAAACCCAAAACAACACCCACCCCCCAATACCTGTTGCATTCATTTGCAAAGCTGACTGGGATGAAAAGGAGTCTGATCCAGCCACAAGCTTAAGGCGATGGCTTAACAACCTTCCTGACTAGAGAGTAGGAAAGAGAAGCTGAAGGCCTAGCACTGTGACCTGTGGGAATTTTCTTGGGTTTATTTTAATGTGACACATTTCAAACTGATGGCTCTGTGTTAATGAAATATTTCTTCTACCTGTGCTTAATGGTCTGTAAAATTTAAAGATTTGGGAAGACTTCATACAAAGGTCCCATTGAAGTTCCTGAAACGAAAGGGTTTTTTTCAGAAACGAAATGATACTGCCTAATGTATACATTAGCTTATCTCACAGTTATCTATATTGCATGTTCTTTGATGTCATTTCATTGTACAGTGAGGCTGATATAAATGCAAGCTGCTGCTGAAAGACAGAGCTGCCTGTCACATTCCCACTCCCTCCCTTGCTTTGGCACTCAGCCTCTTGGAGAGCTGGTTCAGGAGCTTGAACTAGCAGAGAGATTTTTCTCTGCCAAGAAAAAAAGAGGCAAAATTAGAGTGAATCATTTCAGTTGTTTTACCTTTTTTCATTCACTGGGATGCCTAATGAGCACTGCTACCAGCAAAAGGAAAAGCAGTAGGAATACACAAGTGGAAATAGGGGTGAGAAAAACAGTGAGAATTTTTGTTGTGGTAAGACCATCACTGGACCTGGTAAATGCTGCTCCTCTTGGGGGGGAACCCAAAGCCTCCCAACCAGAAGAGGGGACATCTGCTGAGTACTGGACAGAGTGTTCCTGGCTGGCAGCAGTGGCCAGCAGAAGACTGTGCAGCTGGTATACGCCCTGCCTAAATCCTTTTTTTCATTACAATAGATGGGGAAAAAAAAAAAACTTGGTCAGTTTTCAGGTGGCTTCTTACAGATTTACATCTTTTCACGGAATTTCTCAGAAAGCAGGAGTTTACTTGTACAGACCTTTCCCTCAGTGGGAACTCTGATAAGCTATTTTTGTCTTTGATTTAATCTGCCATAAAAAATGCAGCAACTTAAATGTATTTGAGACCACCTGTGGCCTTCTGTCAGAATTTATTTAGAGAGACTGGCAATTGGGTGTACTTACACACAGCAAGACTGCAATAAGACATCATTCCTTGAGAAACTTAAATAAGACAACCCATACCCTGCTGATCTGTGTAGGAGTAAGATTGCACCCTCAGCTATTGACAGAAATAATTATTGTAGACAGCAAAGAGACTTTTAGTGCAACAGAGTAAAAGGAATCTTGATGAAATTTAACTGTTGAAGAGATTGAAGGGATACTCAAGTGCCATTTGAGTGTACAAAAAGCAAGGGGAAAGTAACTGACTAAATGTTCATTATTTTCAATCTACTACAAAGCTTGATAAATATTTTGCAATTTCTGATTAAGCATGGTCATTGCTTTTCAGCCTATGTCACTTTTGTCCACTTAACTGGGTCCTGAAACAGACAGCTGTGTTCCAAGCAAACTCCAGTAAGGAATTTGAATAAAAAATGTCTAGTAACTTAGTTGTCAAAATACCTACTCTTGAATTGGTTCATTTTGTTGAAGAACCAAATGTGAATACTGCTCTGGTCATTTAGGTGGCAATAGTTACTTCTGGAATATTTAAAATGAAGGAACTGGCAACAAACATCAGGCCTTTAATAAGAGAATGTGTTCAGCTCATGGTTAAGTGTGCTTACATTCAGCTGTCTCATGTGGTGTCTTTAACCCTGCCAGCCTCCTCAGCACAGCAAGTACAAGACATACATGTGCCGAGACATGAAGCAGAGAGGAGGATGCCCCCGAGGGGCCAGCTGCACCTTTGCACACTCACAGGAGGAGCTCGAAAAGTAAGTGTGCCTCCTATGGTAGAATTCAGTTCAAACTCCATTTTGTTTTCTCCATAGGAGTTATTTATCATATCTAGGCATGGGGAGAGAAGGAATAACCTGTCTGTTGTGTTAGCAAAAAAATTATGTGAAAAACTTTTAGCAGACATGTCTTAAGTCTTGGAACTGTTAATTCTTAAGTATAGGTTGTTATGCTTTGTTCAGCAGTAATGCAGCTCTACAGGTTTGGTGTTCACACAAGTGTTAATTGAGATTTTGGAAGTGTGCTTCTGTTATTTCTTAAGTGTGACTAAACATGCTGTGTGACTGCATCCCTTAAGATTTATTTGTGTGTACTTCTCATCTTGTGTTGTATCCAAGTAGGTTGCTGGCAGTTTCCTGATGTAGGGGTTCTCTTGTTCTGTGCTGCTCAGCCTATCCAGAGAGCTCAAACCAAGTGTCACAAGCTTTCTTTCTACAGCAGTTATCTGAAATTTTTTGATAGATGAGATGGCACATGTAGTAACTTTAGAGTGGTTAAAGCTGCTGATGAAGAGTTTAAAAAAGGTGTTTGTATGAAGTCTGCAGTAAATAAGTTCCATTCATTACAGGTTTAGAGGGGCTACCATTATGCAAGAGCAAGCTGCTGCTGGTTTGAATATTTTTTTATTTTTTTTTTTTTAAGGAAAATGGGTTATTTAAGAGTAAGAAGAAATAAAACCAATGTGTATTATGCAGTATATATAACTTGTCACTTGTTTTTTGGGCATTCATGTCTTTGAAAGAAAAGGTTCTTTTTCATCAGAAGGGCACTCCAAAGATTTGTAAATATTATGCAGTCTTTTTTTCCTTAATCTAAAACTTGAAGCATTGTCTGGCAGCTCATCGGCTCTGTAGCCAGTGTGCAGTGCATAGGCAAAACAGGAAGGGGGAAAAAAAAGAGCAGAGCACGTGGTGTTAGAGTGACAAAGGCAGTTATTCAGATGAGCAGAGAATAGGACTTTGATACTTGTGTTCTGCAGAAACAGTTGGGGGTTTTCCCCTCTTGTCATGGTGTTAAGAAAATGGAGATTGGTAGTGCTGGTCTGGATAGTTAACAAGGTGGTGTGTCAGTATTAGTACCTCTGAACTAGTTGCATGTATCAAGAAGGGACTGTTTGTCAGTTTTGCAAGTGAAAGGCCTGTTTTTATCCAGACTGACTTGTATGCCTTAGTAATAATGTTGTTGTGAGGTGAAGTGAATGCTGGCTCTGTTTCTGGTTGCAGCAGTTTCTGTAGGTGGGTGTGGACCTTAGAGTTCTGATTCTTCCTTGTACCTTTTATCTTTCCTTACTTCCTTTGAGCAGATACTGCATTAGTGTTTCTCCTTTTAAAAATGTTTAGTATGGAAAAAATAGGCATTGCTGTTGCGGTGTAGTTCCTGTATCTCTACATAAAGCTTGAAATTTGCAGGAAGGTTATGGGAAAGTATGTGGCAATGCCTTAGGTAGCAAATTATAACCTAGACTTGCTTAAACAGTAGCTGATTTTCCTCTTGGCAAGGGACAAAGAAAGCCCTGGTGTGCATACTCAAATAGTGAACGTTCTTAGGTTTTGTGTCCTGCACGTGTAGACGCTGCAACAATGATCTGTACCATTGTTCAGAAAAACCCAGAGGTTAGTGTTGTGCAACTTGTGTTCTTTCTGAATATTTTATCATGGAGAGTGCAGTATAAACTCTTCCTGTCACCTTTGGAATGGTTGCCTATACATGTGTGCCTGTCTCTCTTGAGCATACTGTTGTGTCTGAGATGAATGGGCAGGGGTGGCCAGTCTTCCTCGTCTTGCAAGTTGTGTGCAAGAGGGTCAGGAGTCATCAGATGCCTCTAAGACACTTGATGGGTGGCAGATGTCCAGAATTATTTGGCAGAGAGAACATGGCAGTCATTTCCCAATGTCCTGCTGCTGCTTTGCAGGGAGAAGCTGGTTTGGGTGTTGAGTGGGGAAGTAAAGCTATAAGTTCAGCCTGGGGACCTCTCTTCAAATAGCAGTGACGTTACAGTCTAACAGTTAATTGTAATTTCTCAGAAGCCCTTAGGAAATGTGAATTCGAACTTGAAGTTTTTGATAGCATCTATTTAAAAAATCAGCTCAAAAATGCAACTTCTTTTCTTTTTTTGTTTCAATTTTTTGATGTGTGTTTTCTTTTGTGAAGATTCCGTAAAATGAACAAGCGACTGGTTCCCAGGAGACCCCTGAGTGCCTCCCTGGGCCAGCTAAATGAGGTGGGCCTGCCTTCAGGAGCTATCCTCTCGGAGGAAGGGGGAGTGGACTTGCCCAGTAGGAAAACCTCTGCTCTGCCAAATGGAATTGTGTCAACAGGCAGCACAGTGACACAACTTATTTCTCGAGGGACTGACTCCGGTTATGAAGCGGCTCTGAAGCCAGGGAAGATGGACCATCTGAGCAGCAGTGCCCCTGGATCCCCACCTGACTTGTACGGCTCTTCCTAACTGTTGTTCAAAGCTTCATGTGTGTAACTATGCAGTAGAAACAAACCCATTCTCCAGGAAAGAAATGGAACAGGGGATTTGGGGTTGGTTTTATTTGGGCTTTATAAATGATTAGAGTAGAAAACTAAAGCTAAAACTCTAAACTGCATTACTTGCCTGTTCCGTTTTAATTGGAGAAGGTGATGTAAGCCTTCAGAAGGTGGAACATGGGCAAAGAACAGTGTTTTAAAGTACAAAGTGCTGTATCAGGCCATGGTGAACAGTGCCATCCTTCTGCTTTTTAGGATGGAATCTGTCCCAAAGAGTTCTATTGCTGCCTTACCAGTGAACCCTCATCCTGTGCCTGCTCGGGCACCAACAGATCTGCCTTCAGTGTCTGTCACCAAGCAGTTGCAAATGGTACCACGAGGCTCTCAGTTGTATAATGCTCAGCAAGCAGATATGTTTTATCAAGATCCTAGGGGAGCTGCTCCGCCATTTGAGCCAGCACCCTACCAACAGGGTAAGTTTGAGAGCAAGCTCTATCTTTCATCTTTGTACTAATTTGATTCTTCCCAATCCTGGTGTTTAAGCCCTTGGGTTGTAGTTTTCCTGCATGTCACATGGACTATAGGTGGTAGTGGGGTGGTGGCATAATAAAATGGAAGTTGGTAGGCTTTTTATGTCTTGACTGCAGACTTTAATGCAAGCAAAACCAGAGTTTTGTATGCATCCAATGTAGCATATCCTTCCCAGGTCAGGGATGTGGTAAACCTTAATTCAGTTTGGCTTGGAGAAAATAGAAATAAAGCTTAACTAGCAGAAGGGTGTGTGCTGGACAGGTGAAAGTACTTATATCTTAAAAAAAGTTAAAAACAGTGTATGAGTGTTTCAGAAACATCTGCACGTGGCATGTGAGGGGTAGACAGAAGTGGAAAAGGCACAAAAGAGAAAATGTAATAACAAAGGAACTAAGGGATAAAACTTATATTTAAATATAAAGAAACAAAGTGGAGAAAGATAATACTGAAGGAGATAAAAAAAAAAAGCTATATATAAAGACAGAGAATGACAGTTATGCAACATAAGATAGGAGAAGGAAGTGACATAAAGTGAAGCTAACATGAAAGAAAAGTAAGGAGGGACTGAAGAGAAAGCCCTAGAAACAAAAGGGGGAGATATATAACCATTTTTGAGAAAGCAGCAGAACATTTTGAAGGAAAATATAAATAAATTTGATGCACAAGTTGTTAATGATGTGGACACATTCATGTGTATTTATATGTAAATTATCCAGAGATTCCAGATAGATTACTAAAATCCTCACAGAACTAGGTGTGATCTTAGAAGTCTTTGCTGAGTCACAGTACTGAAATGTTCTTCTGCTGTTCAAGAGGTAGAACAAACCTTTAGAAAACTTAATTCTGCTCAGTCTAACCTTCTTTACACAGGCAGTGGCTCTGGTGTATTGGAACAAATCACATTTTAGTTGCGTGGATGAAGATGTACAGGCTAATTTTCAGTTTACTTTTAAGGTCTTGTCTAGCAAAAAGCATTCATATCAATCTGCAGAGATTTTCTAGTGAATTATTTCTGTTTGGTATGGTAGCAGGACTTCGGGGGCACCTGTGGTGGGCTCAGTCTCACCACCTCTTCTCCAGCTACTGTAACCTTTGCACCCTGTTTATATCTTTATTTAGATCATTAAGCTGTCACTTGAGCTTTCAACAGAAAACTTCGAAAAAACAAAAGTTTGTGGTTAATTTTTGAAGTAGGAATACCAGTTAGACAGTGGGGGAAGACAACAGTGAATTAAGTTACACCATTCTCCTGATGATAGTTGTAGGCTGGAGTATTTTTGTGGACAGTTGTGGTAATCACTTTCTGTATCATGTTTGTTTTTTCCTCTCGCTCGTTTCAGGAGTTTACTATCCCACTCAGTCCATGTCTCGCTTTGTCCGACCTCCTCCATCGGCTCCTGAGCCTGCTCCACCTTATTTAGACCATTACCCCCCCTACCTGCAGGATCGTGTGGTGAGCCCACAGTACACACAGCCACAGCAGTACCCTCCTATGGGCCAGCCCATATACCCTCAGCACTACGACAGCCGCCGCATCTACCCCCCTGTCCAGCCCTATCAGCGAGAGGAGATTGTCCGAGGAAGCCCTGTGCCCATTGAAATTCCACAAGCAGCTGTACCTTCCTATGTACCTGAATCCAGAGACAGATACCAGCAAACAGAGGGTTATTGCCCAGTGGCTCCACATCTCAGTCAGATCAGACCTTCGTGCCACAGGGTGTGTTTTTTATATTCCATTTTTCTAGTTATTTGGGAGAGAAAATATCAACTCCTTGAGAAGCTGAGTAATTTTGCACTAAGGCAGTGGGTTTTTTAATAAATTAGAAGTTTGAACTTTAAAAAGGGGTACATTTGACAAAGCTGATGAACAACTGGAAGGAAGTTTAGTTACTGGTCAACTCTGCAGTTGTAATGATGTTAATATGTAAAAGAGTGGGCTGTTACTTAGTGCTCGAAGTAGGAAAGCGTGATTCATTTTGGAAGTCTAGTATGACCCTGACTTCTCCAACAAATGTTAGGCTGGAGAGTGCTGCTCTCCTTCTAGTCCAGATTACATACAGCATGTGGAAATGTTTGTGTGTGCATTCTTGTTCTGGCCTTTGGTGACTGACCAGATCCATGCCTATCAAGGAATGTATCTGTGTGTATTTCTTCATTTAAAGACACTAAAAATTCTGCTCTTCCAAATTCTGTACTTTAAGATTGCAAACTGGAGTGTCTTCCTAGTAGAACTGACAAAGTTGTTTTGGTCAATCACCAGCTAGAAATGAGTCCTGTAGAATAGTTGGATTTACCTGCCTGTCAGTCAGATTAAAGACTCTGAGTTGTATTGCTGAGTCCAGGAAACATTTCTAACATAGCTTACAGATTTATCAGGTTTGAGTTTGACGTGTTTTGTGGGATGTCTGATTCTATTGCAAAATGAATGGTAAATACGACTAACCGTGACGAGGTTACAGTCTGTAGAGTTCTGCCACCTGTATGACTGAAATGGACTTGCCATGTTGGAACACATTCCGGTGGAAACTTCAGCACTTTGGAATAGTCATGTTGAGCTACCTGTGCATTAAAAGATCAGTAGTTTTAAAGTTAGAAATGCTGGCTTTGCTGAGGATCTCATCAGTTTTAAACAAATAGGATTCCCTGCCTTTGACATATCTTGTACTAATGCTCTGGCCGGTGTAGGAACATACATGTCCTGTATTAAACCTGAAAGTTAAAAGATAAGAGTTTTTAACAAAGTAACAATCATTCCTGTGATTGTGGTGATACCATCCAGTCACTGTATTTTCCTTTTCTTGCAGTATATCGTTGACATATATTGTTTGGGTAAACAACATTTTTCAAATTACTCAATTTGTGCATTAACACTTCAGAAGCTTTGAAACATTTCTGTCTTCATTTTAGCCTCATCCCAGCCTGGACGAACTTCACCGACGAAGGAAAGAGATCATGGCCCAGCTAGAAGAGAGGAAGGTGATTTCTCCACCTCCTTTTGCACCATCGCCAACCTTACCTCATCCTTTTCATTCAGAGGAGGTAAGCATATTTGGACAAATGTGACTTGCTAGCATGTTTAGAAAATACTTTGGAGTTTGTGTGCTGATAAGTGAAGACAACAAGAAAATTAGAACAGTACAGCGTTGGGGGAGGCAGATTTTGTGGCTCAGGTGGGAAGCCCTTACAGTGCAGTCTCCAGTCTCAACTGGCTATTGATCCTCTGATCTCCCACTGATCTTAAGCGGTCTGCTTTTGGTGTAATCAAGACACTTAGTCTTGAGCCATTACTAATTGAAGTAGTTAAGTCTCTGTGGTTACTGGCCTTCACTTCATTTGCTCCTGATATGTTTAAATCTCTATCAGTGTTACTGAATTCTATTTTATTTAACCAAGGTCAAAATATCACTTTCTTAATAGCCAAGTGAACACTGAGCCCTGGGAATGTAGCCAGCTGATCAGAATTTCACACATTACATGCTTGCTGTGGCCCAGTTCCAAAGGGTGATGTATCCTATTAAAAAAAAAAAAAAAAAAAAAATGTCCTGGTGGAGGTTTTCAAGTTCACCGGTGTTGAAGCAAGTCCTGGTGGCTGTGAAGCTGCTTCTTCCCTTCACTTACAGAACCAGGTTTTTGTTTTCGTACAGTACTTGGATGAAGACCTAAAGGTAGCTGGGAAATACAAAGGAAATGACTACAGCCAGTACTCTCCCTGGTCCTGTGACACCATCGGCTCCTACATTGGAACCAAAGATGCAAAACCCAAAGACGTTGTGGCAGCGAGGAGCGTGGAGATGGCGGTACGTAGGGATAGGGGGAACTCGGAAGAAAAGCTGTCATTTCTGTGGGTGGGAAGCATTCCAGGGTGATGGCAGTTCTTGTGTTCAAGCTGTGAAGTGTATTGCAGTCAAAGAATGCATTTGTAGGTATGCAGGGTGCTTTGTTTTTGAATCTCAGAACTGTCCTGCATCTGTGTAGCTGTTCTAAAATTGTGGATATAAATGCAGGCTGACCACTCTGCTCTAAAGCCATGGATAGCAAGAGATATCTTACCATGATTCTTTACGTTACTTGAAATCCAAAACTTACTATCTGACAGTTTAACTAAACATGTCCGTCTGTTGCTTCCTGTACTACTTTGTCAGAGGGAGATGCTGTAACTTAACTTTGTGCCATTCTTTCCATTTAAGGTGATTGTTTCTGCTGTTAACAATGTTGTTAGTTTTTATTTGAAGGACACCACAATTTGTGAGCACAGAATACCCAAAACTTGCATGAAGCTTTTGAGATCAGCGTAGCAATGACATACTAAGCTGATTCTTCCTGAGGGTAATTTGTAACTATGCTGTGCTTGTTCAGTCCTTTACTGAAGCCATGGGTGTCTGGCTGTTGGAATTTTGCATTTTTGCTAGGTCAGTGTTGCTAGGGCTGCTAGGGTGTTGTTATTTGGATTCATGAACGTAGAAGGAAAAAAAATAAGATCCTGAAATACTGCCACTGTTGTGGTTTTTCCTAACATTAAAGCATTGCTCAGCAGCAAGGAGTAGGCTGGTAGCCCATGTAAATAGGAGAATGCTCAAGTCTTCAAGAAAAAGGTCTGTTTAGCCTGAGAAACTGTTACAGAGACGTATCTGGTTTTTCTCCTTCAGTTCCCTTCTGCCAAAGTGTTCTGTTGTCTTTTGTTTATATATTGTCACTGTCATGGTGGCCTTTCTTTGGCCAGTATGGGGGGAGAGAAGTTTCTTTGTAGAATTTATTGTTCTGTGGACAGGTGCTCACCTGTTGCAACCACTTAAGTAAATCATGGGATTTTTCTGTCCAGCTTGCCTGCAAGCAGGCATCCCTGCTTCCCCTCTGCTTCACTGGAATGAAATGTGTTTTCTGTCCACTGAATTGCTTTCCTGTAAGACCTTGAAGGCCCTGTGTGAGCTGGCAGTAAAACAGAGGCTTTCGCCCAGAAAAAGCAGAGTGAGAAAAGGCGTTTCATCTGTAGGTTTGGGTTTGTTTTACGTGTCCTTTTGCACTCTGTCCTACACAGTGTGTTTGCCTCGAGTTGTAATGCTGTCACATTTGACCTGGAGAAGTACGGAGATTACTCAGAATTGGCCAAATGCTGTCCAAGTGGCAGCGTTCAGGAATCATAGAATCTCTAAGGTTGGAAAAGATCTCAAAAATCATCAAGTCCAAACATCAACCAAGCAATAGAAATAGAAAATTGCAAACAAACTGAACTCAATTAAGAGAATAAATAGGCTTCTGGAGAAGCAGCTGACTTTTGCATTGCTAAACAGAGCATTCCTCTGCCTCAGAGAGAGTTTTTGAATATGCAGATAGGATCTCTGCTGCTGATCAACTTTTCATCCTCACAGGAAGAAAGTCTCAGGAGAAACTCACTGCTGATAGCAAGTGAATTATTAATTTATTTTTTTTAATTGTACATAAGAGATTCCTTTTTTCAAGTATAGCAGTAGTGTCATTTGAGAGTGCATAATGCTGTGGATTTTATGCAGGTGGCATTGCAACTGTACTGTGGTGTGTATTCCCCCTTAGTAAGTGGAAATTAAAATTGGTACTAGTATCCTACAGACTCAAGTTTAAAATGGTTGGTGGGTTGTTTGTGGGTTTTTTTTTTTTTGTTTTTTTTTTATAGAATTCCAAATTAGATGTTACCCAATGCCTCTTTCAATTTTGGTGTGCTACATTTCTTGAGTTTAGCTTCCAACCTAGCTGTGACTGCCAGTTTCACTCCTTTATTCCTGTCTTAGCTGTGTTACCCTGTCTGTCTCTAACAATCCTTATCCTCACCTGAAACCAACACCTGAAAACCTGTGGGGTTTTACTTAAATTTTGGACCATATGTAAGTTTTGAGCTTTTAGCCAGTCCTCTTTGTGTAGTAGCCCTGCTTACTTTGTTCTTTTTGCTGCACACAGCTCTGTTGCATTTTTTTATTTCTGTAGCAGTCTCAACTCAATTTTGGCAGTTCTTACTGTGCTGTATTTTCTGGTGGCAAACAGATAGCTTTCCCAGTTAAAAGAGGACTTCCCCCACTTTTTTTGAGTATATTTCTGCAACCATTTTGTGTTTACTTGGATGTGATGATTATTCAGGGGTTTGTTTGGTTTGTTTTTTTTTTTGTGTTAAGGAAGCTTTTTAAAAATTCGTTTTTATTCATGGAAACAACCCATTGACTCATATTTTTGGAGTTAAACACTCTAGATGACTTTTCCCATAACTGGCCTAACTTTATCTCAGAAAAATATTTGTTAAAAATCTTAATGATAATTTCTTGTTTCTTCTTGTAAGTTAAGTTTCTTCTTTTAAGTAAGTTAAGTCAGATTGACCTACTAAATTGATTATTTTCTGGAAACATCTTTTTTGACTGCTTGGCAAAATTCTCAGAGTAGAGAGAACATTTTATCTGTTCACTTGCTGACCCATCAAGGTGTTTCAGTCTAAAGCAGATTTAGAAACCATGATGTTCCAAGTAGTAATGCTACTGAAATAATGCATCTGAAAAGTTGTAATGTACCTGAAAAGATGTGCTAGACATGTCCAAGTAAGTGCTATACTGAATAATCACTATTTTGAGGCACCTGCAGGCTGTTAGATAATACAGAAATTTTTTTTCTGCTTGGGAAGCATTATGTATCCCTCAGAGATGCCTACTGATCTCTCTACCTTTTATTCTGGAGTTCTTTTTCCCTTCTGTCCTATTAGACTTTCTCTGTCTTAATTTTGTTGTGCTGCTGCTCTCTTCTCTTGGATTTGTTCTCAGTTAATCATGGAACTGTTTCACAGTGGTTGTGGTAATGGTCATCATAAGGTACACCATTAAAGAGACATCAACTCTAATGATGGAGTTATAAATTGAACAACAGGAAGACTAGTTGAAGGATGAAGGGACTAGAGAATACAAGAGAGACTTGTACAGTACCAGTACCAGCTTGTTGTAAAAGGAATGTGGTTTTGTTCTTTACTGAGTAATTTTTGTCTGCTTTTTCTATACCTTGTCTAGAACGTAGATAGCAAAGCCATGCGTGACCAGCGGTTGGACATGCAGCGACGAGCAGCAGAGACTGGTGATGATGACCTCATTCCATTTGGAGACCGACCAACTGTGTCGAGATTTGGGGCTATCTCTCGTACTTCCAAAGCGATGTACCAGAATTCTGGTCCCATGCAGGCCATGGCGGTTCAGGGAGCTAACACCAAATCAATCATTTCAGGTATGAGGCATGCTCTTAGATGTTGCTGGCTGTTGCACAGTGTACAGTGTAGTATGAGTTGAAGACAACCCCTGTGAACTTGTTTCTTGTCTTAGAAATACAGATGAGGTGTATGTTGTGCCACTAAATATAACTCTAGGTAGGGCTGCACTGAGAAGCCTGAAGAAAAAGGCTGCCACTACTTTTTCCATGAACAGGTTTGTGCACGCATGGTATCCATGTTGGTGATTTGTGGTTGCTGTTTGGAAGAAGCTATTTTCTGCTGGTCCCTCAGAGATGAGGCTTCTTTCAAATCTGTTGTAGTAGAATCCATAAAGTTAACTGCCTTCTCAAATACAAAATGCAAAGCTAGCATAACAAAGTACTGTGCTGCACTCCTACTTATGGGTGGTTGCTGCTGCAAGCTTAATGCAGTCATTGTTTTGTGTACTGTTAGGCAAAGCAAATAAAGTAGGAATAGTTTATTTTCTACACATTTAGTTTCTGATCACATGTATAGTGTGGCTGTATATCTTATTCCAAAAGATGGTCTTTTTCCTGAGATGCACTGAATGATCTTCAGAAAAGACTGAATTATATTTAACTAAATTTCCTTCTGGACTTTTTTCAGGAATTAACTGCTAGTAACAGAACAAACTCATTTGCTTGAATTAAGCAGTAACTTTCTAGACTATATCACAGGTAGAACTCTAGCTTCCCTGAAAGCTTCATATTAGGTGTCTCAGAATTATTCATCGACTCTCAAGTCTTTTAGGAACTTAAGGAGTAAAAATAATTGCTCTCAGAGTGGCTGTAAGTTTTGGTTTTGTCTCCATCTCCCTCCGTGTCTGAAGTCCTTCAGACTGTCTGAAGACAGACTCTGGAAGGCTGTCACAAATCCTGCTAGGCGTGCAGGAGGTGTCATGTGTTACGCACATGACACTAGTCACGCTTAGTAT
>NW_008602438.1:0-26796 GCF_000691845.1 Merops nubicus | reverse complement strand
AGCAGGAGAAACATTAGCCTTCCTCACTCTGGGAGCTGACCTTTCTGGTTGTTCTCAAACACCTGCCCAGTTCTGTGTGTTGGCGGAGCTACTGAAAGGGTAGTTTTGTAGAAATGAGACGTGGTTTTCTTTGTGTTCACTAGCAGACTACAGTCCTTACGGAACTCACGGTGGCTGGGGAGGCTCTCCATATTCTCATCAAAATATACCTTCTCAGGGACGTTTCAATGACAGGTAGGATTGCTTTGGTTTCTTGTCACCTTTTTCTATATTTTCCTAAATTGCTTTTTTTTTTTCTGTGCTGAGTAAAGCTGCCTTTTTTTTTTGTTAAATCTCCATATTTTTGCTTTTCTGATGCCAAAGGGAGAGGCTGTCCATGTCAGACGTGGCTGGTCATGGGAAACAGTTGCCCTCAGCTGAGCGAGAGCAGCAGCTGCGCATGGAGCTGCAGCAAGTAGACCATCAGATCAGCCAGCAGACACAAATGCGGGGACTGGAGGTTGGTACTAACATCTGGAAGAGTGGCGAGGGGTGGTATGGAGAGAGGTGAAGCCACTAAAACTGCTTTTCATGTGTCAGTCTTGGACTTAATTGTGCGATGCCAGACATTGGGACCGTGGTACCAGTGCAAAACTCTCTGCTTAGCAATAAAAATTTCCCTGCACTTCATGTGCAAATTGACACCATACTGGAATCCACACTCGGTGCTCATTCATGTTTGCTTTCATTCACTCTCTCACTTACTTCCCCTCTCTATCTGCCTACTCAGAAGCAAATTTGTGGTGTGGATACTTGTTTGTTCCTCTTGGCTTTACTGCCATAGAAAATGTCTGATTTTTATGTACAGAAAGCTATGGCCTTCATCTGTTTCATGTCTGGCTTTGTGTTGTACGTGTTTCTTCCTAAATAGCACAAGCCACAAGAGTTGGGAAGATAAATATTAAAGATATTTGGCTTGAAAAGTTAGTTTAATATTGTCTCTTCACTTAGAAGTAGTATAGTCATTTGTCACATGAAGAAAGATGGGAGTCTGTATCTGTAGAAGAATTAATGAGCTGAAATCTTTGTACTTTGTGATTCACACAAGTAGAAATCTCAAGGCATAATGAAAGAATTATTGTAGTGTAGCTTTAGTTACTTTTCTTTCATTCTAGCAAAAATCAGTAAATGTTTACCAGAAAACTATTCTAGGTACCTCAACCATTATTCATACAAATGTTTTCCCAGAAGGAATTGCTCTAAGTAGTTGATAGGAGCTTCTGCTGAAACTATGGTTACCTAAGGACATGTGGTACAGAGGAGGGTTATTGCAGATCTGCTTTAGGAGCTCGCAGTGATTTAAGTCACAGCAGCAATTTCAAGGAGTATGCATTTCTTGGTTACTTGAAACAGAACTTGTGTTCTTGTGCTCTTGTTTGGAAACAAGAGGAGAAAATGTTTTAAGTCTTGCATATCTGCCTTTGCCATAAGAGAAGAGTATCAGAAATCTGGAAAACCTGCAAGTGAGCTGCCTCTCCAGTTCATTATTATTGTGATTGTGTCAGTGTGAAATCCTGGGTGAGTTTTGAGCCTTGATTTTTATGGTAATTTCAGTTTGTCAGAACTAATGGTTCTTTTAAGTAATAAGAGCTTTCAGTTTAACTTTTGTCTTTGAAGCTGCAAGTAGCTATTGGAAATCCTGGAGGCTTTATTGATTTACCTGTTTCAAGGCTTCATTCAGTTACTTCATTCAGTCAGAGCATAAAGAACTAGATGACTTTGCTCTCTTCTCAAATGAATGAGCATTTCCACTTGAAGACCAGCCAGATGTTCGGTTGTGTTGAACAGTAAATAGTGTGCTTAAATGCAGAGCACAGACTTAATGAGACCAAATTCCAAAGTATTAGCAGATTTTTGGAGTGGCTGACATGGCTGCAGCCTCTACTTGGCTACTAGCATCTTGCAGTTTGTGAATGACTGTAGTTACTTGCCCCTCTCTGTTCTGTGCTTCCTAAGCTGGGTCAGTAGAGCTACATACTGACATGCACATGTCTCAAGATATTTTATCTGATATAGTAATAATTATGTCTGTACTGTAGAATTTTGTAAATTCTACTACTGTAAAATTATAGCAGCAGATTTTCTTATGTTTTCTTCAAAAAAGAGTGGTTTTGTTCATGTGCTTCATCTTACTTTTGAGAAGGGAATAGTGCATGGGGAAAAGTCATGCAAATTTATTACAGTAAAAGGTATTTAACACTGTTTAAAGTGAAAAGACTTGTCTGTGTGTAAAAAAATGTTGAAACTTGCATTGAAAATTTGATTTAGGACCTTGTTAAGCATGGAGAGAAGCGGCCTTGGTTTTGCACATAGGCGATACTCCAGAGTTATGGCCTAGAGCTCTTCCTGTGCTTGGTGTGTTGTGTGCTCAGTTGTGTATGTGCTTGGCTTTATGCATTTAGGCTGTTAGTAACAGGCTGCTGTTGCAGAGGGAGGCGACTACCCTGGCAGGCCAACCACAGCCCCCACCCCCACCTCCCAAGTGGACTGGGATGATCTCAAGTGAACAGCTGAGCTTGGAGCTACACCAGGTGGAAAGGGAAATTGGGAAGAGAACCCGTGAGCTGAGCATGGTGAGTGCTTTGGGGGTGGGAGGCAGAGAGGTGGAGAGCTGTGTAGCTGGTTGCAGCCCTTTCACCCTGGCAAAAAAGTCTCTCTGCTGGATGACCACAGCTGGAGTCGTCCATCTCCCTCTTCACTTCTTCATTCTTCAAAACCTCCAGAGAATTTTTTTCATTCTTCTTTGTGAAGAATCTGCATTCTAGCCACTTTAAAAGCCACTTTAAAATACTTTTTTTTTTTTTCAAATGGTGACAAAATAACAGCAAAAGTGTGGCACTAAATTTATTGAAAACTCTGAATTGTCTCCAAGGTCACTGTGCCACGATTTCTGTAAACTGCTTTAACATAGAAAACCTGCAGGCATAGGCTAGTGTTCAGAAGTCTGTGTGCTGTTACAGTCTATGGTCTTTGCTTGTTGTTACAAGAGTCATCCCTTCCTTTTGGGAGATGCTGTGTCCTGAGAGGATGGGCATATTTTACCAAGTCTGTTTTGTTGTCTCCTGGCTTTTGTGGATTACACTGTATAACGCCAGTTTACAGGCCTTCATCTTCAGTCCTAAAGGATGAAGTTTCAAATTGTTTCAACACAATGTTAAAAATTTTTTTGTCCTTTTTTTTTTTTTTTCCTAAAGGAGAGCCAGTCTTCACTGGATATAAAAAACAAACTGGGCACCACTAAACAGACAGAAAATGGACAATTGGAACCGCAAAACAAGGTTCCAGCTGATGACCTCGCCCTGACATTCAGGTAACATGGGTCTTCAACATTTCTTTATATAACAGGAGAATGACTGAATCAAGGTCACACTCTGATATATGAATAATAGCCCTTGCTTCTGTTGTGGGAGGACCTACTAGGAAAAGATGTGTGCAAATTAAGTTTTTATAGTACAATTATGAGTTAAGGGCTGTTTCAGCTGATGAGAAGGTGAATGGAATGAGACTGTATATCAATTCAGCAGAACTGCAGTGTTCGTAAGACCAGAAGTCCATCCAGTCAGTATTGGATGGTTAGGAGGAGGAACAGGAGATAAAGATTTTTTATGGCTGTTGTTTATCTGCCGTTTTAGTTGCAAAGAAAAGAAATATTGCAAATCTGAGACAAAAGTTATTCCATCCTGCTAAGGTTTGTGGTGTGGATGTTGCCTAGGAAGGTATGTAACTTTGAAACAAAGTTCATTTTCATGTGTAGGCAGTGATCTTTATCTGTGTGTGATGCTGGGATTGATTTCCATTCACATTTGATAGTTGAGATAAGATGTTGTCTGGGAATCCTGGCAATCTACCCAGCAAGCATTTTCAGATGTTTGCAAGCATTTGCATCTATTCAGACTAATAGTTTGAACAGAAGAGCTCATACATTTCATTAAGTTAGCATAAATTGATGAGAGAAGTTTGGAATCTCTCTTTATTCAGAAAGTGTGTATATTCAGAAAAATATATCCCCCTGAATTGCTTATGAGGTCTGCACTTTCTTCTTAAAACCAGTTCTTCAGTTCTGTGCTGTACCATTAGATTGAGGCTTCCAGAGCAGAAATTAATTTTTCCGTATAAAACTCCAAGTAATGAAATGATAAAATATTATATTTTTAAAATTTAAAAAGTTCAAGTTTTCTGCAACATGTGCATTGTACAGATTGATGCTGTACATCTTGTGGCATATATTGAAGCACTTGGTAAAACCTAACTGATCTAGAACCCTAAACCTAGGTGGTCTTGTTTTCAATCAGCCTTGTCTCTTCTTCCTTTTTCTGATATCTGCACCATACCAGACAACCTATTTGTTACACAAGGCAAGGCTTTACGTGCTTACTTGTGTTCACAAATGTTCACTGAGATGCTGCAGTAACAAATAATTGAAGCCCTTTTACATAAAATAAATTTTAAAATCTCAGTAATTTCTTACCTTTACCCCTTCCCCTTTTGTCCTCAACTTTCTCTCAGCAGCGAAGTTCCAAATGGATCAGCCTTGACACAAGAGAATATTGGCCTCCTGTCAAACAAGACAGCATCTCTCAGCCTGTCAGAGGACCCAGAGGGAGGAGGAGACAGCCACGACTCCCAGCGAGCAGGAGTTCCACCCACGTCTGCTCCATGAAGTGAGGCCAACGTACCCCAGAGTTGCTTTTGCTGGGGTGTTGGTAGCTTCCATCACGTTTTTTTTCCAGGGGTGATTGGAGAAACCCAGGAACAACAGCAGTAGCAGAGCAGCAGGTCCAGAGGCAATGTGCACAAACACAACTACTAGAAACAAATCCTGCACATAGTTCACATTAACGCATTTTTTAATTAAAAAAAATGAAAATTAGCAGTATCTGCAAGCAATTCAAATTAAATTTGTTTTTGTTCTGTGAATGAACTTTATTTTAATAACTTCGGATGCCTTGGATCCCAGGGCTTAAAAAAAAAGATATTATATATATACTCTGTTTGATTAATTGTATGATCTTAATGAAGTAGGTTTTTTCTTTTATTTTGATATTATTACATACCCAGTGCATAATTTATCACCTTAATTTCGCAATGACTAAAACAGTCTGGCCGCTTCCTTGTGTGGTTTAAAGGTAAACAAGGAATGAGGGTTGGTGAGTAGCTGTGAATTGCAGTGTCAAAAGATGTGCAGCAAACTTCATTCTTGGAACAATTCTACCCTAGGAGTGCAAGGCTTCTTGCTTAAACTTTAACTACAAGTGACAGAATCTTTGCAATGCAGCCGGCACAGTCCTGTTTTTTTCCCCATTCTTACTCATTGCTTACATCCCTTGAAACAAGCTTACCCAAAGTCTGTACAATTAAATTGATGCAGAGGGATTTCCTGATATCTCTGCCTTTTGAAACAGGCTTTTCATGTATCCCTCTTTCTCAGCAGCTCTTGCCTTTTTATTTCTTCATTGCTATTTTGTTATTATTAAAACCATACTTTCCTCTCTAACATGATTTTTTTGTTGTTGTTCTGTTCAGTTGTCCATCAGTTATTTAATTGTAATGCTATTGTGAGGGCCTTTTACTGAAGGAGGGCAACATCTTTGCTTTGTGTGCATCAATCATGGCAATCTTTAAAACAGAGGGAAGTTTTTATTTCTTTTTTTAAAGTCAGCATTGTTTAAGGTCTGTGTGTTAGAATACGATACCTGAGAATCAGTCTGCAGCCTGTCTGCCACTGCTGCAACAAATCCTTCCTGGATTTCCTTTTCATAGAGGAAAACTTGCATCAGAGTGACCACTTAATGGCACAGCACAGATCCTGTCAGAAGTACTGCAAAGCAAATTTTACTTGATAGATCTGTTGTGCTACTTCTCCAAGTTGATGCTTTGTAAGCATAAACTGGAAAAATGGCAAGCCTGTTTTCCTTTAAAAGTCAAAGAAATGAAAGAGATTTTGTTCTTGCTGCACATGTGAGTCTTTTGACATGCACTGGGTTGAAACCCTGGATATGAAGAACTCTGTGAAGAAAACTTAAGTGCTGCTCCCTCTACACCTTCTTGGCCTGTTCTTGTGTTTTACTCTCTGGGTTAGACTACTAAATTGGAAAGCACTGGTTATGTAATAAATTACTGCATTGCTTTGGTTGGGTAAAGCAAGAGTTAATAAATTTTCTTGGTTTTTAGTTTTCTTCCTTAACCTTAACTCCTGCTGAGGTCATAGCAACCTTGGGCTAAGCTTTGCATTCATCATACTGTTAAATAAACAAAATGGGGGGTGGGAGGGGATACAGTCCCACTATTGCCTACCAGTAGGAGAGTCCAAACAGAAGACTCTTTTGAGTAGCAATTATTTAATTTGCCCAGTCAAGGCACCGCGTTTATATACTATTTCACATTGAATTTGATTATGCCCTACAGACCTGGCTGGTCAAGGATTTGATACACATATTGGCTTGGGATTCGAGCTTTCTTTTTTATTTAAATAAAAATTTATATATAAATATATATATACATATATACGTAGTTATATCTGTATATATATTGGGTATGTTTTAAGAATTTTTTCGCATGAGCGCAGCTGTTGTGATCAAATGTCTGGGAGGTAGAAGCACTGAATGAAAATAAAGGCATTTTTCAGCACACACGCCCACACTTTCCGTATGTCTTTACACAGGTTTATTTTGCTCTTAGTTGAGCTTTGGCCTCTTAATTGCCAAGAGTAGTTTTGAAGCTTGCTTTTTTTTCATTCTAACCCCTCTTAACTTGTGACAGAGAATCATCTTTGCCCTAGAATAGCTTCATCTACACCTTGCCTCCACCCATCCATATCTCCTACGGGAGGCCTAGCATCACAGCTGCTCCCTTCGAGCTGAGCAGAACTGGGCTGATGCAGTTTTGAGCCTGTCAGGTCTGTTCCTCCCTTCTCTGCTCTGAGCATGAGGATGATTTAATGTGTTCCCCAGGCGGCCTGCTCGTAAGTCAGCCGACACAGGCAGTGCGCCCTCTTCTGCTTCCCTTTAGTGCAGAGCACCACCATCAGGTCGGCCTTCTTGTTTTTAATTAGTTTACTTCTTCCTGCTGTGTCTTTATTAACACATGGAGCTCATTTCAGTTGAGAAAATTAGTGCAATATTCTAATCTAGGAGGGCAAGCCCAGAATGTACCTTCTTTTGACTGCAGTAATTTTTGATATAAATTAATCTTCAAAGACGGTTATGTTATGCTTAAATCTACAGTTTAAGTTTCAGCACTAGGAAGAAAGTCTGGAGGGGGAAAGGCTTTTTAGCTTTTATTACTTGTGCCAGCTACTTTCCTTGCCAGATTAGAGATTAATTTATTTTTTTCTCTCTTGCTCCCAGGAGGAATTCTGCAGTAAGAGCTATTCAGATTGCTGGCCTACATACAACAAATGCTTCCAAAACCTGTAGTTTTGAAGGGAGACTTTACTGTTGGTTTTGGGGTTTCTTTGTCTCCTTTATCCAGCTCTCTGTGCTGTACTTTGTGCGTAGTGTCCTTGTTGTGATCGTTGTCCAGGTGAATGCCCTGTTGGCCCAGTATTATAGTTTGGCTTGTTAAAGAGTTTGTTTAATATCTACCAAAAGTATTGATTTTTCTTTGTTTTTCTCCTCCTCCTCCTCCCATCCTTTTTCTGCTTTTTTTCAGAAATTTAGTTGATAAAAAGTCAAACAGCAAAATGTGGTGCATGTTTCTAAGTCTTATCTGGAAGCTGCACCTAAAATTTTCCCTTTTAGTGGAAAAGCATGCTAGTAGAACTGGGAGGGCAGTTAGCTCTAGATAGAATGGAAGCACTGATGGCTATAGCAAAGGAGGAGATAATGGCAGTTTCTGGTGTAAAGCTGTATCCTGCTACTTTCTTTTCTATAGCACACCATGGTCCCAGCTCTGCAGCAGTGCTGGGCACCTCAGTGAAACTGGTCTCAGCTAGGAGCTGGGTTAGATCATTCTGCTTGGGCAAAAAGAAACAGTATTACAATGTTGTTAGGGCACTGCTTGCATCATTTGGTGCGTAGGTTAAATTTTCTACTGCAGTAGACAGTTCTGAACCCTCATTGATACCTGGGTTTCAGCCTCAGCATGGACAAAGACCCCAGGATAGGAAGCTTCAAGTATTAGGTTAAGCTTTACTATGTCAGTGATTTGGTCAGTGTAGAAATGTTTATTCTGTAGTGTTATTTCCCTCCTCTTTCTTTCAATATCTCTTCTTCCTTTCCTATGGCCTAGTCCTGTTTTCTTAATAGGAGAAACTTAGGCTTTTTCTTCTACCCCTGTTGTACAATTCTATTGTATCATGCACCATTTCAGAGTAGGACTTCTTTTATTTAGAGATCAGAGCACCTTTCAAACTTGCAGCACTCTTATCCCCTTTCTTCTCCTCAAGTTTTTCTGTGTAGTTTCTCCTGAGCCTAACTCTCTCCCTTTTGTCCATACCTTCCTTCCTTTCCTTCTGTCGTTTGCCCATTTGCCCTCCCTGATTGTGTAACAGTGACAGCTTGCTGCCTCAAAACAGAGCATTCAAATGAATTCGCTTAGCCAATAACTTCTGTGAAGTTGCCTTTTCTAATGGTGTTATTACTCAGTGATGCACAAATGTGATATTGCCCCTACTGGTAGGCAAACGGGGGAATCTGTATAAACATGGTAAACTGCTGTTTTTCTTTAAAGGAGAGCCAAAGACTTGTGCTTTACACTTATTTTGTTTTCCTGGTGTAGCCATTTTGATGGTCAGATCTTTGTAGGGTTTTGTGAGTTGACTGTATTATCCTAATAACAATTTACAAAAGCTAATGATTGTGAAGCCTTACCCATGCATTGAATTGTGGAAAATCATTTTGTTTAGTCGTACAATTTGCAGTGTACAAAGGTGCATCTGGGGTATCTGACATGTTTTCAATCTCTCGTGCACTCTCTTGGCTGATGGAATGGCTCATTTAGAGAGGGAGAAGGAACACAGACATTTTATATAATCAAAGAAGCCTTGTCTTTAAGTGTTTAAATTGAATACTGAATTAAAATTTCTTCAGTTACAGTACAAGATAAATCTGTGTTGCAAACGTTACTGGCTTTTGAGCCCACTGGAACCGAAAAGACTTGTCAAACTGTAGCATTACATTAAATTAGTTGTGGAAGAAGCAAGCTTGTATGATGATATTGTCTCTTGACAGCACAAATTGAGTAAGGTGGGGCAAATTCTTTACTGGAAAGGACTAGGAGTGTGAGGCTTTTCATTGCTAATATGAGAAGGCCACCTTGCATTTCACTTCCTTGATCTGAGACTCTTGCAAGACTGTTGTTAAGGTTTTTAGGTTCAGAGAGAAATCTGTAAGTCAGAATAGCATAAACCCTTATTTTCATTGCCATTTCCACTCAGAAATCTAGACTATGAAGCAGACTTACAGGATAGTTACCGGAAGAACCCAAATATAAAGTATTTTTGGTTGAAGTTAGTAACCAAGAAGTTCAGTGCTAATGATCAAGAGCAGGAGTGCCATCTCATCTTTGGTATAAAATAAGGGGGGGGGGGAAACAAACATAAGCAGTGTGCAAGATTTGTGCTTGTCTCTGTGTACGAGTAAGTTTTTGTAGCCCTAGAATAGAGAGAAGGAACAAAGAGCAAAACTGGGGCATGATGTTACCTTCTTATTCAAATGTTGTCATTGTTTGCATTCCAAAATGCACGCTTCCGATTTGGCTCCTGATGTTGGTAGCACTGATGTAAAAACAATCCCAAAAAAGTCAGTGTGTCAGCAGCTTAATTTTTTTGCATAACAATAAATCAGTTCCCCTGGATGGAAGAAAAAGGAAGCAAAAGTTTTTGAATTGTCTAAGTGGTAGTTTAGACAAGAACTGGAAAAACATCTGCCTTGCTTGAGTAAATGTGTGCTCTGAATTCATAAGGAGAGTGAAAAACAGGTCTTTGGAGCCACCTTTTAGGTATAGCCATGGTGCTAGCAGTGGGGTGGAGGTTCCATGTGGTACACCAGCATACAGATTATGTAGTGCAACTTGATTTGTTCTCAGATTAAATACAACCTGAAATGTGAAAAACTAAATTGGAGATTCCCTTTTCCATACTTGGCTGTTAACAACTGCTTTTTTTTTTTTTTGTTGTTGAAAAGTCCAGGGTGATGAAAGAGTATAGAGTAAGCTAGTTCAAGTTATACAGTATAAGTATGGGATCTGGGGAAATGTTATCCCAGCACAGTGTCCTCATACAGTTAATGTGTGGTCTTTATTCTTGCATAGGAGGAATGTAACTGCTTAGTGTTGTCACAGTCTTCAAGGCACTTCTTGTGATGCAGGTAGAGCCTTGATTAGCAGGGAAAGGAGAATAAACTTAATATTGACTTATTTTTTTGTTGTTATAATTATATTTCCCAATGATGATTGTAATATCATGCCATGGAAACTCTTTGAACACTATGGTAAGCAAAGAGGGTGCAGCTTTTTCTGAAATTTTCCCTTAAAAAGAGCACATGGGAATATGGTTTTATCTGCATTGGGAGCATTCCAGTCACCTGAAGCTTAAAATATGTGACTGCAATACTCACAGTTGGATGCCCATAGCTTTAACCTAAATAATTAACTGATCTTTCCAAGCAATCTTTGCAATTCCAGTGAGTCTCTGTACAATTTTAGTGGAAGTTGCCAGGCGTTCAGCAGTTGGGAAAGTTTAGGTGCCCAGCAAGGCAGGTGTCTCTGCATATAAACAGGTTGGATGGTTTCATATTCCAGGAAACAACTGATTGTAAGATCTGAAAATTTTAGGAAAACCCAATTATCAACTTGAATTTGAAAAACACAGTCTTGGTAAAGACAGAAGCAACAGCTGGTGCAATGTCTCTGAAAATCAAAAGCATTAGAGGTGATGGAATATATACAGGGGAAAAATATATCTCTAAGCAGAACAGAAAATATTGTGGAGTATTTGATGTTTAAGATGTTAAAGAAATTATTTGCTTCTTTGTAATGTTAAAAAGATTCATTAATAGTTCTGTGGCAGACAGTACTCACAAGTCTTTGGCATCCAAACCAGATTGTGTATTGGATGGATCCCACAACTGGATGTGTACACTGACCTCTTTATTTCTAGCTTTTTAAAGAGAAACTTGGTAGCAGCGCTTTGTAAATGTATATAAAGCAACCTGAGACTGAAGAGAAGAAACCCCGTTCACGTCACAGCTGCTGCACAGTTCACAACTGGTATCTTTAATCTGCAGCGTGTCAAGTGAAGCTGCTCTAACATGGACAAATCTGGCAAAGTGGATGACTTTCAGTTTTTTCTAATTTTAAGGAGTTCCCATTACCCGTTTGGCCTCTGCTTGCTGTGTAAGCAGCCTCTGTGCTAAGAGGAGCTTTCCTTGAAGTCAGCCTAGCAACTGTGCTGTAGCTTGATGGGTTTTCCCTATTTTCTGTAACTGGTAGCATAGCATCGAGCTGTTTCCCCATTGTGTTTGTTGCTATGGGAAGAAAGAGGTGAAGCAAAGCATGTGTGGGAGGAAGGAGGAAGAGTTGTGGGATCTTCTATGTGACAGCTCCCACCCCCTCTTTGAAATAATCCACTTCCAGTTGTGGGATTTCTCTACAGATTACTTTTTTTCCTGGTGTTTGTTTTTGGTTTTTTTTTTGTAAGCATAGTTTTCTTTTGATCTTGTTAGTTCCGTACAAGTCTCCCCGAGACATTCTGCAGTCATTATCACCTTTTTGGGTGGAGTTTATTTTTTCGTTTGTTTGGTTTTTTAAATAACTTTTTAACATTGGTGCATATATGCTTGGGATAGAGCTCATGTAATTTTCCAATCGTATTGATTGTATGTGATTGTGCCCTGCAGAGGTATATTTAACAAAAAATAAAATAAAAAGGATAGTCTAGGTAATAAAGGAGACCATGAGATTTGTTGAGTCAGGCTATGAGCTGCTTCTTGAATTTGTTTAGAATCTTGGAGAAGCAAAATTCACCATCTGCTGTTCTCATCAATCCTGAAAAAAAGTCATGAATTCTTTCAGTTTGAACTGGTTCTTCTCTTGCTTTTCTTCTCCTTCTACTGTTTGCTTCCTTTCCTGCTTTTCTTCCCTACTGAAAAAAAAAAAATCTTGATCCCTTATGGGAATGGATGAATCTGGGTTAATATTGTGAATATTCTTTTGTAATTATCAAAACATTTTTAATAGGAGTAGAGATTAAGTAGAATCTGTGAGAAGAATTCCATAAACCGAATTCTTTGCAAGTTCAGGGGAATGCAGAAGCCTTATCCATACAAGGCTACTCACAGGGGGGCATTGAGGCACACAAGGCATTGATACTCCTTTTCTTGAAAGGTTAGATTCTTCACCACCTTTTGGAAAAAGATGACAAAAGGAGTAGAAAAAAGAGTTCACTAGATCTTTACTCCTGCAACATTTTTAAACTTGGAAAAAAAAAACCCTTCTAGACATTATGCAGAAGTGGGACAGAGTGAATTGAAGGAGGCAAAAGGCAAGAGGATCCAGAGATCTGAAAGTCAGTATTTGTCTCTATTTGTTAGAACTGTAGCGCACAAAGAGTGTCACTTCTGAAGTGAAGAACAAGGAAGTGGAGACCTATTGTGTGTGCATGGTGGTAATATAGAGGAAGCCATATGTTGAAATGCTATTTCTCCTTCCCTCTTCACCTTGCTTTTTCCCCTCTTACAGCTGACTCAACCTCGCCTTTCTTCCACATAGTGTCTAAGGATCCTTTGAGTTGCAGATTCAACAACAATTAAAAATGGAAAGGTGGTGATTCACTGTTTGGTTTGTAAATAGATGGAAGTGTCTACAAGGTCTTATCTGCTTTTCTGTCAGCATTTATATTAAATGATAAATTAATGGAGAACACTGAAAAATCTCTCATTTTCTGTCTGGGTTGAATGTGTATTCTTCTAAATTGTGTGAGGTCTAAGACTTTTTTTCCAGGTCACTGTGTGTGTGTTCTCTGCTGGGGTGGAGCATAAGAGATGCCAAATAGCAAAGAAGCTGCCTGCCTCACTTGGGAGGTCTGGTGTCTTCTCTTATGACTCTACCTGTAAGCAAAGTGGCTTCTTCATGTGTTCACCAGAGATGAACAGGAAAGGATATGCAAAATAATCAGTGTTGCTAGTCACTCAAAGAGTAGCTAAGTAAAAAACCAAAACAGAAAAAGGGACAATAAGCATACATCTAACTGGTGAGCCTGCTTTGGAACTTGCCTTAAAGTGAGAATAAGGTTTCCTCAACAGCCTGCCTTGTGTTTTTTCATCTTTTTCTTTTACTCCTTTTTGTGGTCTTTAACAAGTCCAGCTATAAATCTGAGAATATAGTCTGATAAAGAATAAGCTGCTGCTTTGCTGAAAAACGGTTCCTGCTCCTGTTCCAGGAGAAGCACAGCCCTCTGCTGTGGGAGTTTACGCATAATGCTTATTCTGTCTTTACTTTTGAGCCTAGGCACCACAGATCCAGTCTGAGGTGTGGGCTTTGCTGGATTGGAGCCCATCAGTTCTAGTTGTTAGACTCCCCTCACACTTCCACATAGTTGTACTTCCTCACTGGGTGACTTGAAGCATTCAGTTCCTACAAAGGGCATTGTATTTACTGGGCAATCCAGCAGAAAGCTGAATGTTCCAGTTGCTTCCTTTCCTTTTTTGATTTTTAGTCAGAGGGTCTGGGATGCTCAGGTACTCACTTAAGGGAGAAAAAACACACCTGAACTATATTTCTGCAGAAGCTGGCTTTTAAAGATCTCAAGTGCTGTGGAGAGTCAGATCCCTTTGGAAGGGAGTGGTGACTGCCCTGTATCAGGAGAGCATTGGGGAAAAGGGAAAGTGGATGGCAGCTGCTGGAATTTTTTTTTTTTTTTTTTTTCCCCCCTTTGGGTATGAGTACCAGGATAGAAGGGAGCTGGAAAAGCCTAGCGCAGAACATGGGATTTCTTGATCCCATCTGTCTGTGTGGCTATGTGAGTCTTGTTCTCTGTGTGTCACTATAAAACTCAACAGTGAGCACCCAAAGCAGTAAACCAAAAGCTACTCAAGTTCGTGTTGCTGCTCACTGCTCAGGTATACTTAAGGGGTGTTTCGTTCCATCTTCTCAAAACAAAGGGGCAGTTGGAGGACAGTGCAAGGACGCTGAGAGAATACGCTGTCTCCCTGCTGCTGTCAGCTGCTCTGGGCCCTTCTCCGAGCGTGGAGCTTGTGCGCTGCCTGCCGAGGTGGGAGGCGGCAGTGTGCTGCACCCGCTGTGCTCCACCCGTGCTGGGAAAAGCCAGCAGCGCCCTGCAGCAAAGGGCTCTCTCCTCCCAGGACATCCCGAGTTGTTTCCCTAGCCTCCTGCCCTGTAACTGGGAACTCCCAACGCCCTGTGTCCTGGGCTGTGAGCATCAGGGAGACTAAAATTGAGGCATATGATGTTGGATCTCACTTGCCCCAGGCTGCCAGGCTTAGGGCTGTGGTGCTTTTGAGCAGCTGATTCCTGCTTTGGGATGAAACCAGTCCCTCCACCAGAGCCAACAAGGCAGCTAATGATTGGTATTGACATCCTTGTTATTGTAGCTGCTTCCTTAGCTAGAGCTCTGCTCAGGCTCAGTGCTGTGTTGCTGCTTTGAGCTGGACCAGCAATACATTGCCACTTATGTGCTGCACTCAACAACCTGTTCACCCAGCTACCCTGGCGGGTAGGGCTTGGGCAGCTGGCAGATCCCTTCAGCCTGCAGCGTCAGCTGTGGAATTAACCTGGCCGCTAACAGGGCGGCTGTCAGCAGAGGAGGTCTCTCCATGCTCAGCTTGAGGGGCCTGGCCTGTCCCGCAGCAAAGCGGGCGTGCGGCCGCCCTCCCAGAGCACTGCGGCACGCTGGGAAATGTTCAGTCACGTTAGCTTAAGCTGTATGGGATGTGCAAAACACAATAGGTGTTTACTCTGGTTTTACTGCTTTAAACCACCTCTGAGCGTTGGGTGGATGGAAACCCGTGTATGGATATCTGCCCGCAGGCTCTGCTGGGTGTGGAAGGATTCCTAATTCAACCCCGAAGGTCCCAGCGCTTGCAGGCGTGTGGGTTTCCATGGAAAATTAAACCAGCAGCCACTTGGAGCAATAAGGTATGGAATGTGGGTCCATCCTTTGTCACTGAGGATGTTTTAGCTTCTGCAGCAGATTACAAATACCTAACCTGCAGGTTACTCTCTGATTTGTATTTCAGATCTGGCTTGGGCTGCAGTCAGGGAGAAAGCAGTTATGAGGAGCAGGAGTTCTCTTCTTTTCCATTAAGACCTAGGCTCTTACTGGGGACCAGTAACAGGATGGCTTTAGCACCCAGAGCCAGCCAATTTCTGGGTTGGGATGTTCAGGAGGCTGTTGGACTTTTAGAGCAACTGCATCCTAGGTCTGAAAATGTGTTGCTCAGTCCTGCTCCAAACACAGCTAAGCAGAGGGAGATGCTGTTAATCTTCTAAAGGTAAGTGTAGTTAAGAGGGGGCTATATTTAAAACTACATTTGAAATGGGGTGATTTCTCTCAACTTGTGCATATTTGTTTGGGAAGCAGACACTAACAGGTCTTTGGGTGGAGTGAAATGTTTTCCTGAGCTATGAGATACCAAAGTGAGATTTACAAATACCTTAGATCATCACATCTTTGAACTCTTGGAAGTTTTGCATTAGTTTTTTTTCATTATATGAGTAGTTAATTTCTATTGCCAAGAACTGAAGGCATCTGGCACTTTCATGGGGTAGATGGTCGAACTTTCCCTTGTCAGATTGAACTTTAAAACCTCTTTCAAACTAAACATTGCTTTGTTTCTGCTCTTTGCTTAACCTTCTGCAGCTGGTCATCAGCCTTTGGCCTCAGCATCCTACCCCCCTCCCACCCTCCCCTGCTTTTGTTTGGGCTCTGCTTGAGCACAGAAATCCAGTGAGGAAACTGCTTTGGACTGGTTTGGGTTCAAGCAAGACTGCCTGTCCTCCTAACAATTTGCATTTACACCCTCAAAGCAGAAGACTGGAGGTATAGGGGCAGGTAAGAGAAATGGATTCTACTAATCTTTCATTGTTAATTAATTCCTTGCAACAAGTTCTTTTCCTTTTGTAAGAGCCTATGAATTTTAGCTGCTGCCAGAGTGTTTTGTTTTGGTTTTTTTTTTTTTTTTCCCCACTCTGGACATAGACCAAAGGAGCCATTTTGAGAGGGCAGCTCTCACGAAGGCTCACTTCTGTACAGTTCCCTGAAGTGTCACGCTTCACTTTTACCCACAACGTGTAGCAATGTTTCATGGTGTGGAGAGCAATTCATAAAGTCAGGTTGTCCTGAGTAATCCCCCATCTCTTGCCTGGCTGTAAATGAGTACTGCTGATTTGATGTGCACTCTGGTTGAGGGCTATGAGGGTATGGGGGAGGCTTTTATTCTTAAAAGCTCAAGTCAATCTCAAAATAGTATGAGCGACTTAACATTTGCTGGGCTCTTTAGCACACTGTATGGGTGCTGTGGGATGTTCAGTCCACTGTAGGTAGCACCAGTAAGTTCAAAAACATGGTTGCTGCTGGACAGGCTGTGGGTCTGCAAGCCTAGTTAGTCCTTGCATGCAGCCCTGGGAGGTGGATGGAAGTGGCCTGTGCTGGCTGCAGCCCAGCTGGTTGCACACAGGGACAGGGGAGTTTCTCTACTTCCCCAGACCCTTCTGATTTGGAGCTGAATCAGCAACTTGTTTCTTGGCTTTCTACACTTCTTATAGGAGCGAAGCAAGGAAAAAAAAAAGAGCCCTTTCTAACTTTTACATTCCTCCTTGCCAGTAACCCCTTTCAGGCAGTGAAGTTGCAGTAATACTTTTGGGATCCTTCCCAGATGAAAGCAGTTGAGATATGGAACGTGTGGCAGTGCTGCAGGGGAAAAGAGAGTGTTGAAGAGCTGGGGGGAGAGGAAGAGTGGGTTTTTTTGGCCAAGTGCTATGGTGAAGAGCTGGCCTAAGAAATAGGAAGGGCACTTGTCTGTTAGAGTCAAGGTTGGACATGTCAGGGGCCAAGTCAGCCTTAGTGGCTGTTGAATTTGATTTAAGGCATTAGTGCGAAGTCCTTTATCTCCCCTAAGCTGATGGTGTCAAGTAGAAACAAGGAGTGTTTCCCATGTAATTACGTCAAGATGAAGACCACGCTTGTGCTTTGGGTTTTCAGTGAGGTGAACAGTACTGTGTGACAACAGACACCATGATCTGCCTCTCTTGACAGAAGCAGGAGGTTGTGCTTGTCAGGCAGGTCAGCACATGCATTCGGACATGCCTTTCCCTGGGCATGAGGGGAGCGATGGGGCAGGGACTGCAGTGAGACTGTCCTTTCTGAGGTGGCACCAGCCACAGGCGTGTAAGTGCTGGAAGAGCCAGGGAGAATTAAGTGTGGGTGAGGAAGGGCTGCTGCCATGCTGGCCCTGGGGCTGTGGAGCACAGAAGTGTGCCTGGGCTGTTCCTGGCTGACTCTTCCTGTAGGAGTGCAGTGCTTCCTGGAGTACTTCCAATTGTCTGAATAGTTTTCCTTTCTTTTGTCCTGGGTGTTGTTTTTTGTTTCTGTATTTGGTTGATTACCTTCCCTTTTAGATTTTTAATGTTTTTTCCCTTTGTGGTGTTGCACCTATCCTAAACCTTTTGCAAGATAACCTGTTGTTACCAGCAAGAGCTGTGGCCATAGCCCAAACAAGTACATCGTGTTTTGAGTGTTCTCTTGCTGTACTTGTTGCTATGCTATTAGTGTATGCTGAAGAAGGGCCGCGTGGGGCTCAGTACGATCTTGATGCTAAATGAGGTAATTGCTGCTTTTGCAGAGGAACTGGAGCCGACATGAAGTCATTGCCCAAGAGCCTGGGGACGGGGTTGTGGAAGCACCCTGAGGTCTCCTGCATCCCAGGTCAGCCCTTGAGCTGCTCCCATTTTCCTCCCCCAGGTGCTGTCCCACCCCCACTGGCAAGACCAGGGACACAGAGGTCACCAGTGCTAGATGTGGCTGATCTTGAGTTAATCCAGAGGCAGCAGTTGGTAGCTGTGGCAGTGAGTCTGCGGGGGCAGGCAGGGACCGCCCGCAGCAGGCGCGTCCTGGGCGGGCTGCCAGCCCTTTCCAGTAGTTGTTTCCTGAGCCGCTGTGGCTGCGGCCTGTGAGCTTCCTCCCACGGGGTACGTGAGCAAACCCGACAGAGTCATGGAAAGGGCATCCCAAAACCACAGCGTGCCACTTCAGCAACCCTGGGATAGCAACTGAGGCCTCGCCGCTGGAGCCGGCGGGAGGTGCGCGTCCCCTGCTTTAGCAAGGGTGGAAAACACAAATCCTTTCTGCCTTGCTGGGACATTTTCAGGGACTTGCTTTTGCTGGGGCATAGTTGGTGTGGTTTAACACTGACCACCCTCCTCAGGCACCAGGGACAGTTAGCTTGCATTGCGGTTTTTTAAACTTTGGACAGGAGCAGCTGTGATGCACCAGCTACATTAGACACACTCATAAAATACACTTTTTAGGTATTAAAGATGCTCAATGCATGGAGGGACCTGCTTCCCTGGGAACTTCCTTGTCACTTCTCTGCTGCAGCATTTTCTGCATCAATAACTTAGTGTAAAGCTGAGGTGGGTTTGAAAGCACAGACAGTGATTGAAGGGGAGACAGGAGCTCACATGAGGGGAGAAAGAGGCCAGGAAAACTAGGAGATTCCCCCAGGGAGAAGAGGAATGAAACTGTCAGAAACACTTTGTCTGAGGCCAGCTGGTCTGTGGAGCTCGGGGTGTGCTTGGGGGTTCTCCCCGTGAGGAAGACAGGTAGGATCTGTAGAGAAGCATAATGCACCTGGACTGTAGATTGGGGCAGCCGAGTGGCCCTGGTGGATCTGGACTGACTTCTGTTGCAGGCAGCCTCGGGGAGATGCAGCATGGGCAAGTCCTTTCACTGTAGTCACCTTGACTAGCTGATGAGGGGCCCTTGGAAATTCAAATCATACTTCTTTGTACCAAGTTGTCAGGGTTGAGCCTGCTGCTTAAAAATAGCGCAGCCAGCGCTCCAGGAAAGCATGTTTTTGGGGTATTGTGTCTAAAAGTGGTGTGTCCTCAGAGGCATGCTTGTCCTGCTGGTGGTGTCTGTCTGTCCTCCTGGCTTACCCTGCAGCTCCAGGACAAAAGGATGATTGGAGAGAACCATGGGGCTCCTGTCACTCTGATGTTGGCTGAAATGGGGCCCCCAGGCTGGGCAGTGGTATGGGTTTTTGGGGAGGGCAAGCGTCTGAGCTCTCTCTTTCTGCTTCCAGGACAATGCATCTTGTGGTGGTGTGTCTCTTCAGTCTCTGGGGTCTGGCTGCCCCTGAGCACTATGTCGTGGAAGACATCTGCACCGCAAAGCCTCGTGACATCCCGGTGAATCCCATCTGCATCTATCGCAACCCTGAGAAGAAGCTCCAGGAGGGTGAGAGGCAAGAGCCAGGGAAGAGCAAGCTCCCGGAGTCTACTAACCCCCGGGTCTGGGAGCTGTCCAAGGCCAACTCACGCTTTGCTGTTGACTTCTACAAGTACCTGGCTGACTCCAAGGACAATGGGGAAAACATCTTCATGTCACCCCTCAGCATTTCTACAGCCTTTGCCATGACCAAGCTCGGAGCTTGTGGTAGCACCCTCCAGCAGCTCATGGAGGTCAGTGGCATTTCCTCAGCCTTTTCTTGGAGCTGTCATGTCATTAGGGTCTGAAAGACAGCAAAGATGATAGTGGCTGATTGCTCCTAGAGGGTTCTCTGGGTCAGGATAGCTCCCTGGCTTAGGAGGGGAGACCTTTATTTAAACAAGTCCCTGGGAAGGACATAGACAGGTTCCTCTGCTCTGGATTTGTTTGGGTTTTTTTTAATAGATCCCAGCTCTTTCTGTTGACTCCCTTTTTGGATCCAGCATTCAGGGTGGATTCCTGGGTTAGTTTTTATCTGGAGGAAAAGAAGCCCATTTGGGAGATGAGGGAAGGTATTTGAAACAGTTTGTTTCTTGCAGGTCAGGTGAACATGCAGCTGAGCAGGTTTAGAAAAAGCTGGGCTTTCTGAAACACAAAAAGCAGGTCCTGTTGCTAAAGGCTCTTTTTCACATTCCCATTCTCCCCCTTGGCACAAAAGTAAGACACATGGGATGGCCTGCAGCCCACTTGTCTTCCAGGTTCCTGCCACCCTGAAGAAGCACAAGAACTTCAGTTACTTCTGGAGGGTCTCCTTGTGTTAAGTGTTAAGAACAGTCTTGAGCGCTCAGCCAGGATTAAACAGCTTCTGGGGCAGTATTCTTCTGGTGCACTGCGAGTGAACTCATCTGCCATGTGGGGTTTGGAACTGCCTGTACCTTCCTTGCAGAAGGGTTGACTACTGCCCAGAAGGGCCTTTCTCCCTGCACCAAGGAGGTGTGAATCAAACGGCTCCACTTGTCTCAGCTGCCACTGTCCTTGTCCTTGCAGACCCTGCCTCTGGAGTAGGCAGTGTTGCGGTCTCCTGCTGGTATCCACACACTCTGGGCAGAGCAGGGCAGTGAACATCTCCACTCAGGCCTTCCCCTCTGGGCAGCTCCTCCTACTGGTGGGGGGCCTTTCTTTCCCTGAGCCACCACGGATGCAGAGCTGCACTCCTCATCCCCCCTTTTCCCTGTGAAAGGGCGAGTAGCACCACCACTGCCTCAGAGGAAACAGTACCAGAAATCCTGGATGTTCACATGGAGCAATGTGCTGTGAGATTTTTTTCTGCGTCGTAAAACCCTGAGGTTGGGTAGTAGTAGACAAATCATAACTGTCCTCCCAGCTGGCAGATGGGAGCAGATAAGAAAAAAAATTCACTGTGCTGGAGACATCTGCCCTCCAAACAATTGCTATACATTCCCATGCCCTGCAAAAATAGGTAAGAATACCAGGATTACTCAGCAGGCTGTGAGAAATGGTCCTGGGAAGGAGCAGCCTTTGACATTGTCAAAGAAGGGCTTAGTACAAACCTTGTGAGTCCTGCTGTGACTTGAGCTGACCCAAGAGCTGCTTCCCAGCCCCCTCAGCACAATGCTCATCTCGTGGGAGACTCTTGCCAGGTGTGGCAGTGGGCTTGTGAACATTGCACACCAACTATGTTAATTTTAACAGCACTGGGGGAAGCCTTGTGGTTCATACACCAAACTAGAAGCTGTTCCCTAACAGGGGTCAGAGCGCACAGGGAGAAGCATCACTAAGACCTTAGTGTATTCTGCAGAACCACCTAAAGGGTTTAGCTAAGTCATGGCCACTTTTGAGACAGGTACAACATGATGCACCTTCTCCTGACAGCTGGGGCAATGAAAGTGGGTGAGAAACAGAGGGAGAGAAAGAGGCAGATCTGGGAAGGTGCCCTGCTGACAGCTGTAGGGAAGGAACTTCAGTGAGCAAGAGCTGGAGTCTTCTCTTTGGTAAGGTGCTGGGTCAAAGACAGCCAGAAGCTGGTACCAGTCAAAGGCAGAGTGTGGAGAACAGAAAGCCAGAGGTAGAAAGAGGAGCAGTACCTCTGCATGATGAGCAGTGTTTAATCCTCCATTTTGGACTTTTCAAAACAAGGTCTTGGGGCAGTGATGTGTTGCAGTTATGCAGGTAGATTTGGGTTCCAAATTAAACCACCGTGGAGGGTGAAGCTCTGAGAGCCTACAAAATTCTTGGCTCCATGATTTAGGCTGTTGAGCAGCAAGCAAAGGCTGTTTTCACCACTTGCTGTGGGAGCTCAAGAGCTTGCTCATGGATTCCTTCTTGTTGTTTGGCTCCTCCAGGTCTTTCAGTTTGACACCATTTCGGAAAAGACATCTGATCAGATCCACTTCTTCTTTGCCAAGCTGAACTGCCGGCTCTACAAGAAAGCCAACAAATCCTCAGAGCTGGTATCCGCCAACCGCCTCTTCGGGGAGAAATCTTTGGTCTTTAATGAGACTTACCAGAACATTAGTGAAATAGTTTATGGAGCTAAACTCTGGCCCTTGAACTTCAAAGTGAGTTTAACTACTTGAGATTTTTTCTGTTTTTCTTTTTTTTTTTTTCTCTTTTTTCCCTTCTCCTTTCGCTGCATCCCTATCTTTTGCCCACAGGGAGTGCCCTACTCTGGGTGTGTGGGACATCAGTAAAGACAGGGAGGGAGTATGTGATGCAGCTTCTGCTGTCCCAGCTCACCTTAACCAAAGCCGCCTGCCCACTCCTCATTTGTAAACGCTGCTGTACTATGCTGGGAGCAGCGTCCTCCCTGAGTGTGTACCCTGTTAATCTGTCTCCTGCAGAAGGGACACAAAGAGGTGTTTAAAACCTGTGACTTAACCTTTTTTTTGGTCTCTTCCTTCAGGAGAAGCCAGAACTTTCTAGGAAGATCATTAATGAATGGGTGGCTAATAAGACAGAGAAGCGCATTATGGAAGTGATCCCAGAAAGAGGTATTGATGATCTCACTGTCTTGGTCCTGGTCAACACCATTTATTTTAAGGTATGGCTATAATGAAACTGGGGGAGCAGCCTATATCCCTTGGGGAAGCACGATGCTCATGTTTGTCCTCCCCCTCTCCTTCTTAGGGGCACTGGAAATCGCAGTTCCCAGCTCCAAACACAAAACTGGATTTATTTCATAAAGCCAATGGTGACACCTGCAAAATCCCCATTATGTACCAAGAGTCCAAATTCTACCATGCGTCCATCCCCCAGGACAAAGTCCAGGTGCTGGAGCTGCCTTACAAAGGGGACGATATCACAATGGTGCTGGTCCTGCCCAATGCTGGGACACCATTGGTGGATGTGGAGCGAGAGCTGACATCGGAGAAGCTGCAGAACTGGATAGACTCCATGACAGAGGTCTCTCTCTTTGTCTACCTCCCACGTTTCCATGTTGAGGACAGCTTCAGTGTCAAGGAGAAGCTGAGAAAAATGGGACTAGAAGATCTCTTCAGTCCAGAAAATGCCAGACTCCCAGGTCAGATGCGGAGATGGGGTGGGGTGGGGTGGAGGGTGGGGGTAACCGTTCCTCCACAGGTGCCAGGGCAGTAAGTGCAGCAGCATGTGAGGAACAAGAACGTGAAAGCATTTAGAGATTGCTGCTGTCCATGATGGACTCTATGGTCAAGTCCCATGTTGGACACAGAACCATGCTCTGCAATAAGGACGCAGGAGTTAGACATCATCAACTACAATCAGTTGCTTATTTCTGGTTTAGGGCAGACACATCTTCTGCTTCAACACAGGCCATGAAGGGTGGCAGTGTGTTTGTTCTCTCTTGAGCTGTCGTCTAAAGACAGTTTAACTTTCTCCATTTTGAATTTCAGGTATCGTCGCAGAGGGCCGCACAGACCTGTATGTATCTGAGGCTTTCCACAAAGCCTTCCTCGAGGTAAGCCTTGTCTTGTCCCAGGGCCGTCTCCCTCTTTGTTTTTAAAAACATGAAGCATTAAAAAATAAAAACAGCTTTGAACTCATCACGTTCTCTTCCTCAGTGGCCTGGGGCTCTGAGGGAGGTGGGAGCTTGACACCCACCTTGTCTGGAGGAGGAGGGCAAGCCCTCTACGGAGTGCATAGTGCCCTTGTGTTAATCCCATCTTCCCTTTTGGTTGGCAGGTGAATGAAGAAGGGAGCGAGGCGTCGGCTGCCACGGCTGTCACTGTCTCCGGCCGTTCCTTCCCCATGAACAGAGTCATCTTCAATGCCAACAGGCCCTTCCTGCTTTTCATCCGGGAAGCTGCCCTCAACACCATTATCTTCATGGGGAGAATAGCTGATCCTTGCTCCTAAAGGGGGCTGTGGGGGCCTCGCTTCTCCCTCCTCTGCCCCTGGCAAAGGTGGGGGGGAGTAGGGTATTGCCACAAAGCCCGGGCTGCTCATGGGGTGGTTGGTCTTACTGTTTGGTGCGAGCTGCAAGGAGGGACTGTGTCCAGCTGGGCAGTGACCGCTCCTCCTCACTTCATCAGGTGAGGGGGCTCAGAGGGCGTCTCACCTGCTCTACTCTTCATTCAAAGGGAAGCTGGATTTTTTTCCAGCAGAAATATTTCTGTGGCACCCAACCCGAAGTCCAGCATTGCTGTTATTCTCATATCCAAGCCTCCTCCCTTTCAGGCCTCAAACTGTAACTCTGATCCCCCAGTTCATTAAAAACCTATAGATCTGTACGTAACAAACTGATCTCTGAATGGACGGTTTCACTAAGTCACTTCCTAGACTTACTTAGACTTTGCTGTTTGAACCTGCGCTCCCCAGTCCTAGCAGAACACCCCCAAGCTGCAGAGGCTGGCCCCAGCCACTGCACAGCAGGTGCTGGCTGGGCCAGGAACCTTTACACAGCTCTGCATGGAACGGCCGTAGGTGGAGGAGCTGCCCCATGCCAGAGCCCTGCTTGCTGACAGCTCTGGCGTGTCCCATGTGTCCAAGTGCTGAGCAGTCACTGGTGAAAGCCTTGTGTGCCCAGGGCTGTGACTCTCTCGAGTAGTAATATTTAAACCGGCTCCATGCTGAAAGTGAGCTAGTGAAGGTGTCTATGAACTGTGGCAAGTAAAGTAACCAATATCTGTAACTCTGTCAAAAAATCTGTTATTTCACCTGCAAGTTTACTCCTACAGCTTCAGGTGGCCTGGCTTGCTGTCATGCCATGCGTGATGTGATCTCTTGTCCACACGAGGTGACCATGGTCCTACTGCTGGAGGACCTCTGGCAGGGTTGTCTTCAAGATGCAGAAGCAAATGTGGTGAGCTTTCTGATAAGATTTCTGCATTTAGGGCAGCTGTTTAAAACAAAGGGCAGTGAGTTCTGTCAATACATGCTGCAGGAATGTTGTGCACAGCCAGTGGCTAAGGCACCAGTAGATGGCGCTCCCCAGTGTGCAGTTTGCTCTGGCTACCGTAGAACCGGTGAGACATCTGCCCTTATGAAGGCTTCCTCTCACAGGAATTGCCACAGCGAGCCAAGCAACGAGCAAGTTAAATGTGCCAGTCTGCAGAACAGCTGGTATGACAAGGTGTTTGGTCATGTCCAGGTGCATCTCTGTAGATTTCTGGGGATGTCTCTACCGTTTGGGAAGCTGTTGCAGGACTCTCTCTCCTGTTCCCCTTTAGGAAGGTTTGAGCATCTGTGTTTGTGCTGTAAGCGGTGTGTGGTTTGTACTCGAGAGTCACGTCCTCTGTTGTGTTGCGGGTCTGCGGCGATCGGTCCCCTACTCGCTTCAGAGACCTGTGAGGCACTTACTCCTTTTGTGCCAAGGTGCTTGCCTGGTGTAACATCTCAGAAAGAAGCTATGTATGAAATGCAGAAGCTGGGGCTGTGGAAGGAAAGGGGGAGCATTCTGGAAATCACTGAAGAGTTCAGAAAGCAGCTCTTCCTCTCCCTGTCCTACTCTGGCACTTGCAGCTGTGTTTTTTCTTGCTGCATCCTATTTCTGCTTGCTTACCTCACTGTGCGCCTCCAGAAACAATCTCGTCCTGTAACCTCTGCCTCTGTGGTTGTGCTCCGGGCTGTGGAGGTGGGTGCTGGGGTCTCCCTGGCCTGGTACCTCCCTGCTGTGGGCCACCAGGAAAGCTGGGCTTGGGGCACTGCAGCGAGAGCGTAGTGCTTTCTCCACCGGCCGAGCCCGCACAAATGCTGAGACTAAAGCTCATGTAAAAAAAGACAGAAGTCACCTAAGGTGCCAGGAAAAGCAGGGGCTGGCACTGCCCAGCCTGGCCTTGTGTCACTATGCTTGGGGCAGCGTGGAGCTGCCTGCAGCAGGGGCCAGGCTCTCGCACCACAGCCCACTGGAAGCAGCAGCAAAGAGAAAATCAACATGAGATCCCACCAGTTGGCCCCAAGACACAGACGAAGAGATAAGTATTAAACCATTTAATTCTCAAACCACTCACATGCATAATGTTCTTTTACACAGTGTTAAAAGAAAGAAGAAAATGCGATTTGTTTTTTTAATACAAACATAATTTCAAGTATACATTTATAGAATTTTCAAAGATTCCTACCCAAGTTGCTAAGTTCATTCACATTGTTCTTAAAGCTGTCCAACGAGAGCGCTTTTTGTTAAACTGCTTTCAATGCAATTGTACAGTCCCCTCTACCTGGGTTTGGTTTCTCCTTTCCCCAGCTCTGGTTCTCTGGCCACCCCTGCCTATCCTACTCCAGCAGCACTGGCTGGCCCCACAGGCCATGGGCCACGGAGCTCCAAAGAACTTCTGTCTGCCACTGGAAGAGGAAAAGCAATGGTGGGGGACCAGCCTGGGACCAACCTGTAAAATCATTGAAGGACAGTCTGATATCCACAACATGCACACAGCAGGGTCACGCTTCAGCCTACTGCAGACTAGTGTGAACGCTGACTTTTTTTTGCTTCCTTCAAATAAGGATTGCAACCAAAAAAAAAAAAATTATTAGTACAGCAGGAAATTTCTTAATTGTGAAAGTAAGTTTTGAGCGTTAGGACGCCTGTCCTAAAAAGTTTGATTTATAGGTCAACAGTTGAAGGTGACGGCACAAGTTTTCTTACAAATGGTTACTCTGTAAACCAGCTCAGAGCAGAATCAATGTGGGACAGGCAAACTTGGATTTAAAAAAAATAAAATACTGAACTGACTAGGGCTCCGTATCCGCATTATGGAAAAAAAATCCACAACCCCAGCAACAACTTGGTGGTGGCTTTGCTCGTTCGCCTGGGCTCAGCCCCGCGCAGGCGACGGTCCCTCGGCTGCCTTGCGAGGGGACTCAACCATCCCTTCCAGGCGAGGGGGGGTTTCTCCGCACCGATCACAGCCCCGGGCTGCTGCGGGCGGGGCGGGGGTGCC